>NW_028322658.1:47500-58308 GCF_047325235.1 Durio zibethinus
ATTTAGCATTGATTAGACCTCATCTACTAAATGTCCTAGTTCTACCGTATCTTTGGTTTTATTACTTCTGGAACAATGACAAAGACTATTTTGATTTTTTTGATTATTATGCAGGAGAGACTGCCGGAAATTCAATGCGTAATCTTAGGATTCAATGTGTATTCCTGCATAATTTAATTTTTCAATTAGTCAACCATTTCATTTTACCAAGTCCAATGTTAGCCAGATTAGTCAACATTTATATGTTTCGATACAACACCAATATGTTATTTGTAATAAGTAGTTTTGTTGGTTTTTTAATTGGTCATATTTTATTAATGAAATGGGTTGGATTGGTATTAGTCTGGATACAAAAAATTTTATTAATGAAATGGGTTGGAGTGGTATTAGCCTGGATACAAAAAAGGACTTTTCTTAGGTATTATATAGTTATTCGATCTAATAGGCATCTTATATTCGAACTTACAAAGTCTATTCCTCGAATCTTTACTCTTCTCTTTTTTATTACCTGTCTTTACTCTATAGGTAGAAAACCGTCACACATGCTGACTAAGAAACTGACAGGAATTCATCAAAGCCGAAGAAAAGGGCAGGAATTGGAGGAATTGAAGGAATTGGAGGAAAGGGAGGAAGAAACAAACATAGAAATAGAAACTATTTCCAAAGGGGGGGAGGAACAGGTATCCACCAAAGAAAATCTTTCTTATTACCCTTTTTCGAAAGAGACCGACTATAAAAATAGCCCAGTTTATGAAACTTCTTATCTGGATGGGAATCAGGAAAATTCGAAGTTAGAAATAATATCAGAAAAAAAAGAATATAAAAAATTATTATGGTTTGAAAAACCTCTTGTGACGCTTATTTTTGATTATAAACAACGGAATCGACCTTGGCGATATATAAAAAATAATCGGTTTGACAATGCTCTAAAAAATGAAATGTCACAATATTTTTTTTATACATGTCGAAGTGATGGAAAAGAAAAAATCTCTTTTACATATCCACCTAGTTTAGCAGCTTTTGGAGAAATGGTACAAAAACAAATAGATTTTTTCACACCAGAAGAATTGTTTTCTGACGAATCGTATACTGATTGGAGTTTTATCAATGAACTAAAAAGAATAAATTTAAGTAAGGAGTTTATAAAGAGAGTCGAATATTTAGATAAGGAATATTTATATAAGGAATCTTTTGATCTGGGCATACTTGAAAAAAGGACTCGATTTTCTAATTATGAAACTAATGAAGAAACTAATAATGAAACTAATAATGAAACTAATAATGAAACTAATAATGAAGAAACTACTACTGAAACTAATAATGAAACTAATAATGAAACTAATAATGAAACTAATAATGAAACTAATAATGAAACTAAAAGAAATAATGAAATTAAAAGAAATAATGAAACTAATAATGAAACTAATAATGAAACTAATAATGAAACTAAAAGAAATAATGAAACTAAAAGAAATAATGAAACTAAAAGAAATAATGAAACTAATAATGAAACTAATAATGAAACTAATAATGAAACTAAAATAAAATACTTGCCTAAAATATATGATCCTTTCTTGCAGGGACCCTACCGCGGAAGAATCAAAAAATTGTTTTCACCTTTAAGTGAAAAAACAAACACGGATCCGTTTTGGATAAATAAGATTCATGTTATACTTCTTGCTACTGATTATTACGAATTTGAACAGACAATAGATACACTCAAATCATTATCAACAGAAAAAGAACTTTCTTTATTGACAGAAACAGAAGATGAACAGACAATAGATACACTCAAATCATTATCAACAGAAAAAGAACTTTCTTTATTGACAGAAACAGAAGATGAACAGACAATAGATACACTCAAATCATTATCAACAGAAAAAGAACTTTCTTTATTGACAGAAACAGAAGATGAACAGACAATAGATACACTCAAATCATTATCAACAGAAAAAGAACTTTCTTTATTGACAGAAACAGAAGATGAACAGACAATAGATACACTCAAATCATTATCAACAGAAAAAGAACTTTCTTTATTGACAGAAACAGAAGATGAACAGACAATAGATACACTCAAATCATTATCAACAGAAAAAGAACTTTCTTTATTGACAGAAACAGAAGATGAACAGGGAAATATCGATTCCGAGGATCGAGTCAAAATTTTGAAATTTTTATGCAATATAGTTATAACTAATCCCGACAATCAAACAATTATAAAAAAATCTAATGGAATAAAAGAAATAAGTAATGGAATAAAAGAAATAAGTAAAGAAGTTCCTCGATGGTCATACAAACTACTCGACATTTTCGAACAACACCATAGAGGAGGCGAGGAACACATGATAACAGATTATGCAATTCGTTCAAGAATCTTCCGGTACGCAATAGTTTTTTCTAAGGAGGAGTTAAAGGATGATTTTTTTCTACCAAACGATATAGAAAACGACCTATCTTTGATGGAATATTCGCCAGAACCGAATTTTCGTCGAGACATAATAAAAGGTGCCGTGCGTGCCCAAAGACGTAAAATAATTAATGGGGAACTGTTTCAATCAAATGTGCATTCCCCACTTTTTTTTGACAGAGTAGACAGCCTCTTCTTCAGAGTGTTCAGATCTTTGTATTCTGATATTTCTTGGCTGATAAAACTAATATCTCGAAATTGGATATGGAAAAACAAAGAATCACAAATTTCTGATTATACAGAAAATGAGGAGGACATAAGAGAAGAAGACGAAGAGATAAGAGAAAGCATAGAAAAGATACAAGAAAGAGACAAAGAGGAAGAAAAAAGAAGAGAAAGCATAGAAGAGATACAAAAAGGAGACAAAAAAGAGAAAGAAAAAAGAAGACAAGAGTCAGAGGCAGATGACTTCCTGCTGGACGCAGCAGAATTTTGGGATATCGTCTTTTTTGGTCAAGGACCAAGGGGCATCATGTTAATAGCCCAATCGATTTTTAGAAAATATATTCTATTACCTTCATTGATAATAGCTAAAAACATTGTCCGTATATTATTATTTCAAATTCCTGAGTGGTCCACGGATTTCAAGGGTTGGAAGCGAGAAATACATGTTAAATGCACTTATAATGGTCTTCAATTCTCCACAAAAGACTTTCCAAAAAATTGGTTATCAGAAGGTATCCAGATCAAGATCCTATATCCTTTTCGCCTGAAACCTTGGCGCGGATCTAAACTGAAACCCTCTCATAAAGATCCAATGAAAAAAAAGCATAAAGATCCAATGAAAAAAAAGCATAAAGATCCAATGAAAAAAAAGAAAGTTAAAAAGAATGATTTTTGCTTTTTAACAGCTTGTGGACTGGAAAGTGACTTACCTTGCGGTCCTCCTCGAAGACGGCCTTCGTTTTTTCAGCCTATTTTTAACGAACTAGAAAAAAAAAGTGAAAAATGGAAAATTTTTAAAAAAGGAAAAAAATTGTTTCGAAAAGTCTCAGGAGAAACAAAAATTCCATTTGTAAAGGGAATAATAAAAAAACTTTCAAAAAGAAATCCAGTTTTGGAGTTGAGAGAAGAATTGGGCGAAACTAAAAAAGATTTGGGCGAAACTAAAAAAGATTCGATAATCAGTAATAAGATGATTGACGAATCATCCCTTCAAATTCAATCTATGGAGCGGACAAATTATTCATTAACAGAAAAAAAGATAAAAGATCTGACTGAGAGAACAAACACAATCAAAAATCAAATAGAAAAAATTATAAAAGACAAGAAATTAGAATCATCAAAAAAATTTTGGAAAATATTAAAAAGAAGAAATATTCGATTAATCCGTAAATTCTATTTATTTATAAAACTTTTTATTCAAAAGATATACATAGATATTTTTCTATATATCATTAAATATATCATTAATATTCCAAGACCCAATCCACAACTTTTTCTTGAATCAACAAAAAAAATGATTGATAAATTCATTTACAATAATGAAGCAAATCAAGAAAGAATTAATAAACCAAATAAAAATACAATTCATTTTATTTCAACTATAAAAAATATAAAAAACTCACTTTCGAATATTAGAAATCAAAATGCAAAAGCTTTTTGTGACTTATCCTCCCTCTCACAAGCATATGTATTTTACAAATTATCACAAACCCAAGTTATTAAATTCAAACCTATCCTTCAATATCACGGAACATCTCTTTTTCTTAAAAATGAAATAAAAGATTATTTTGAAGAACAAGGAATATCTCATTCCCAATTAAAACATCATTATGGGTTAAGACAAAAAATCTCTGGAATAAAGGAATGGAAAAACTGGTTAAGGAGTCATTATCAATACGATTATCAATACGATTTAGTTCAGAGTATATGGCTTAGATTAGTACCAGAACAATGGCGAAATAGAGTCAATCAACACTATATGGCTCAAAATAAAGATTTAACAAAATGGGATTCAGATGAAAAAGAAAGATTAATACATTACGAAAAAAAAAATGATTTTCAAGCGAATTCATTACTGAATCAAGAATATAAACTGAATCAAGAACAAAAACGGAATCAAGAACAAAAATATAAAAAAGATAATTTTAAAAAACACTATAGATATAATTTATTATCATATATATTTATTATATATCAAGATATGAGGGACTCATATACTTATGGATCACCATTACAAGTAAATAAGAGGGAAGAGATTCCTTATAATTACAACATGGATAAACGAAAATTTTTTGATATATTGGGGGATATTCCTATCCATAATTATCTAACGGGGAAAACGGGGAAAACGGGGAAATTTTCGCATAGAAAATTTTTTAATTGGAGAATTCTTAATTTTTGTCTTAGAAATAAGACCGATATTGAGTCCTGGGTCGATACCAGTACCAAGAGTAAGAAGACCAGTACCAAGAGTAAGAAAACCAGTACCAAGAGTAAGAAAAATATTAAGACTGTGATTAATAATTTTAATAATTATCAAATATCGAATCTGGAACTTTGGTTCTTCCCAGAATTTGTGCTACTATATAATGCATATAAGGTTGAACCATGGATCATACCAATAAAACTACTTCTTTTCAATTTTAATTTTAATGGAAAAAAAGAGGATCTTGTATCAGATGCAAAAAAAAAAAGAAAATTTAGATCCGTTCTCTCAAATCAAGAAAAAGATGTTGAAGAAGATTATGGTAAATCATCCAATCAAGAAAAAGGTAAATCATCCAATCAAGAAAAAGGTAAATCATACAATCAAGAAAAAGATGTTGAAGAAGATTATGGTAAATCATCCAATCAAGAAAAAGGTAAATCATCCAATCAAGAAAAAGGTAAATCATACAATCAAGAAAAAGATGTTGAAGAAGATTATGGTAAATCATACAATGAAGAAAAAGGTAAATCATACAATCAAGAAAAAGATGTTGAAGAAGATTATGGTAAATCATACAATGAAGAAAAAGGTAAATCATACAATCAAGAAAAAGATGTTGAAGAAGATTATGGTAAATCATCCAATCAAGAAAAAGGTAAATCATACAATCAAGAAAAAGATGTTGAAGAAGATTATGGTAAATCATCCAATCAAGAAAAAGGTAAATCATACAATCAAGAAAAAGGTAAATCATCCAATCAAGAAAAAGGTAAATCATCCAATCAAGAAAAAGGTAAATCAGATCAAGAAAAAGGTAAATCAGACAATCAAGAAAAAGATGTTGAAGAAGATTCTGGTAAATCAAAAAAACATAGAAAGGAAGACGAGAGCAAGAGAGAAGCTCGTTTATTCCTACAAAAGTATTTGTATTTTCAATTCGGATGGGATGCTGATTCTTTCGATGAAAAAATAATCAAAAATATCAAAGCATATTCTTTCATTCTTGGCCTGATAAATATGAATGAAACTTTTCTATACTCTGTTAGAAGAGGAGGAACGAATCTGGATATTTTGATGGATTCGGCGGATAAGTTACTTTTAACTTATCAATACCTACTCAAAAAAGGAGTATTGATTATCGAACCAATTCGCCGGTATGTAGAAATTGATGGACAATTTATTCTATATCAAACTATAAGTATTTCATTGGTTCATAAAAATAAACATGAAATTAATCAAAGACGCAAAAAAAAAAAAAGACGCAAAAAAAAAAACTATATTGAAAAAAATAATTTTGATGAATCCATTGCAAGACATCAAAAAATGACTGAAAATAAAGACAAAAATCATTATGATTTGTTTATTCCTGAAAATATTTTATCCCCTAACCACCGGAGAGAATTGCGAATTCGAATTTCTTTCAATTCAAGGGATAAAAATGGTATGCATAGAAATCCAGTATTTTTAAATAATGTAAAAAACTGTGGTCAAGTTTTGAATAAAAACAAACATCTTGATAGTGATAAAAAGAAACTAATTAAATTAAAGTTCTTTCTTTGGCCCAATTATCGATTAGAAGATTTAGCTTGTATGAATCGCTATTGGTTTAATAGTAATAATGGCAGTCGTTTCAGTATGGTAAGGATACATATGTATCCGCGTTTGAAAATTCGTCAATGGTACATTTTTCCATATATTATGATTGAAAACCGGATTGATTAATTTTATTTGAAAAAATTATAAAGTTCATAACGAACTTAAAATCATTGTGCATATTAAAATGAATGGTATTATTATTATTACTGATCAGTAAAATTCACATTCAAAAAAAGGGGGAGAGAAATTTTTGTTTTATGGTAAAAAATTCATTCATCTCAGTTATTTTTCAAGAAAAAAAAGAAGAAAACAAGGGGTCCGTTGAATTTCAAATAGTCAGTTTCACCAATAAGATACGAAGACTTACTTCACATTTGGAATTGCACAAAAAAGACTATTTATCTCAGAGAGGTCTACGTAAAATTCTAGGAAAACGTCAACGGCTTCTGTCTTATTTATCAAAGAAAAATAACATACGTTATAAAGAATTAATTAGTGAGTTGGATATTCGGGAATCAAAAAATCGTTAATTTGATTGAATTAGTCGATTTATTATATTTTTCATTTTGATGTACTTCTTTTCGTTTTCAACAATTCATGTAAGAATGAATCGAGGAAAAACTTATGAATCTATCAGCTACAGAAAAAGACCTTATGATAGTCAATATGGGACCTCACCACCCATCAATGCACGGTGTTCTTCGTCTCATCGTTACTCTAGATGGTGAAGATGTTGTTGACTGTGAACCAATATTAGGTTATTTACACAGAGGAATGGAAAAAATTGCGGAAAACCGAACAATTATACAATATTTGCCTTATGTAACACGTTGGGATTATTTAGCCACTATGTTCACGGAAGCAATAACCGTAAATGGACCAGAACAATTGGGCAATATTCAAGTCCCTAAAAGAGCCAGCTATATCAGAGTAATTATGTTGGAGTTGAGTCGTATAGCTTCTCATCTATTATGGCTTGGACCTTTTATGGCCGATATTGGTGCACAGACCCCCTTTTTCTATATTTTCAGAGAAAGAGAATTAGTATATGATCTATTCGAAGCTGCCACCGGTATGAGAATGATGCATAATTATTTTCGTATCGGAGGAGTAGCGGCCGATCTACCCTATGGCTGGATAGATAAATGTTTGGATTTCTGTGATTATTTTTTAACAGGAATTGTTGAATATCAAAAACTTATTACGCGAAATCCTATTTTTTTAGAACGAGTTGAAGGGGTAGGGGTTATTGGTGGAGAAGAAGCAATAAATTGGGGTCTATCCGGCCCAATGCTACGAGCCTCTGGAATCAAATGGGATCTTCGTAAAGTTGATCATTATGAGTGTTACGACGAATTTGATTGGGAAATCCAGTGGCAAAAAGAAGGAGATTCATTAGCTCGTTATTTAGTCCGAATCAGTGAAATGACGGAATCCATAAAAATAATTCAACAGGCCCTGGAAGGAATTCCGGGGGGTCCCTATGAGAATTTAGAAATCCGATGTTTTGATCGAGAAAGGGATCCAGAATGGAATGATTTTGAATATCGATTCATTAGTAAAAAACCTTCTCCTACATTTGAATTACCGAGACAAGAACTTTATGCGAGAATGGAAGCCCCAAAGGGAGAATTAGGAATTTTTCTGATAGGAGATCAAAGTGGTTTTCCTTGGAGATGGAAAATTCGCCCGCCGGGTTTTATCAATTTGCAAATTCTTCCTCAGTTAGTTAAAAGAATGAAATTGGCTGATATTATGACGATACTAGGTAGCATAGATATCATTATGGGAGAAGTTGATCGTTGAAATGATAATTTATACAACAGAAGTAGAAGATATCAATTCCTTTTACAGATTGGAATCCTTAAAAGAGGTCTATGGGATCATATGGATGTTTGTCCCTATTTTGACTCTTGTATTGGGAATCACAATAGGTGTACTAGTAATTGTATGGTTAGAAAGAGAAATATCTGCAGGAATACAACAACGTATTGGGCCTGAATACGCCGGCCCTTTGGGAATTCTTCAAGCTCTAGCAGATGGAACAAAACTGCTTTTCAAAGAGAATATTCTTCCATCTAGAGGAAATACTCGTTTATTCCGTATTGGACCGTCTATAGCAGTCATATCCATTTTACTAAGTTTTTCAGTAATTCCTTTTAGCTCTCGCCTTATTTTAGCCGATCTCAATATCGGTATTTTTTTATGGATTGCCATTTCAAGTATTGCTCCTGTTGGACTTCTTATGTCAGGATACGGATCAAATAATAAATATTCCTTTTTAGGTGGTCTGCGAGCTGCTGCTCAATCGATTAGTTATGAAATACCATTAACTCTATGTGTTTTATCAATATCTCTACGTGCGATTCGTTGAAATATAAACTTTTCTTTTCCCTATTCCTTTCGTTCTATAAAATAAGCTGAATGGATTGAATAGATATCTTCGTTATTTTATTATCCTTCAGGTTGATAAACTAAATTAGATAGTTATATATGAGTGAAAGAAAGCAGCTTATAAATTCGCAGTAAATTAAACAAAAAAAAATTTAATCTCATTTCCTATGTACAAGAGTTAAGTGGAAGAAAACATAAGTGGAAGAAGTCTTTACCCCAAGACGGGTTGATTAGTCAATCTAGCTTGAAGCGGGCTCAAAAGATCAACCGTATAGAGTTTTGGCTATCCTTTGTATAGATTCCCATACATGTATTGCCAAACCAAACGGGGGATTGAACAAAAAAATGAGTGGATGGTTAGGAACACCAAAATACACAAAGGATTAGTAATGGAGATTATGTAAATTATATAAAAAGGATATTTCTGGATAACATAAAAAGAATACTAATTGGGGCTTTAAATTAGTAGAAATGAGTAGGCAGTACTACCCACGATTCCGGTCCAGAGTATGCTCCTATCCACCGATTAAAGTAATGACTATCAGGAACGAAATAATCCTTTACTATTTTTTAGTTTAAGCCCCCATTCGTAATTTTCTCAGATCAGAAAGAAGAATAGGAACGAAAAAGAAAGAATAAAAAATAAATATTTTTTTTTTTTTTATTCTTTCTTTCATATATATAGAGAGATATAATCTGTGTCATGATTTATGAGCTAATGTAATATTTAATTTTTTTCGTAATCGAAAACAATGGGTTGAAATATCTATTGATATTTCTACAAGAAGTATTTTATTGAAGGCTTAAGTTATTACTCAACAAATAAAAATTGAAATTAGTAACGGGCGAGATCAATTCAGAAGCACTTTTTTTATTCTTCATAATATAGCAGACAGAATTCCATTGGTATAATTTTGGACCTTCCAATCCATTTTTTTCTCTATCTATTCTACAACCATACGAAGAGAAATAATACTGATTCGGTCCTTAAATTTATTTGTGACCCACGAGGAGCCGTATGAGTTGAAAACCTCATGTACGGTTTTGGACTAGCGATGGGAACAGTGATGTTATCATCGACTATAATTATCTAACAGCTCAAGTACAGTTGATATAGTTGAGGCGCAATCAAAATATGGGGTTTGGGGATGGAATTTGTGGCGTCAGCCAATAGGGTTTATCGTTTTTCTAATTTCTTCTCTAGCAGAATGTGAGAGATTACCTTTTGATTTACCAGAAGCCGAGGAAGAATTAGTAGCAGGGTATCAAACCGAATATTCGGGTATCAAATTTGGTTTATTTTATGTTGCTTCCTATCTAAATCTATTACTTTCTTCCTTATTTGTAACAGTTCTTTACTTGGGGGGTTGGAATATTTCCATTCCGTACGTATTCGTCCCTGAGCTATTTGAAATAAATAAAATGAATGGAATCTTTGGAACGACAATTGGTATCTTTATTACATTAGCTAAAACTTATTTGTTTTTGTTTATTTCTATCGCAACAAGATGGACTTTACCTAGGTTAAGAATGGACCAATTATTAAATCTTGGATGGAAATTTCTTTTACCCATTTCTCTCGGTAATCTATTATTAACAACTTCTTTCCAACTTCTTTCACTGTAAAGAAAAAAAGAATACGAGATTCATGACTTGGTTCAAACAAGAGAAAGAAACAAACATAAAATTATTCATAGATATTCACGATATGTTCCCTATGGTAACTGGGTTCATGAATTATGGCCACCAAACAGTCCGAGCAGCAAGGTACATTGGTCAAGGTTTCATGATTACCTTATCCCACGCAAATCGTTTACCTGTAACTATTCAATACCCTTATGAAAAATTAATCGCATCAGAGCGTTTCCGTGGGCGAATCCATTTTGAATTTGATAAATGCATTGCTTGTGAAGTATGTGTTCGTGTATGCCTATAGATCTGCCTGTTGTTGATTGGAAATTTGAAACGGAT
>NW_028322659.1:0-74111 GCF_047325235.1 Durio zibethinus
TAAAATCGTGCAATAATTGTGCGAATGGTTTTTATGCCCAAAATCGTTCAGAAAGAAAAGTCTGATGTTTTAAGCTCCAAAATCCTCTATAACTTACACTTAACACTATGAAAAATTAAAACCAATGGAGGTTTTTTATATGTTTCTTTGTTTGAGCAGGTTCGGAACATTGGATTCAGGATTTTCAAATTCGTTTCCATTTAAAAACCTTCTAAAACAATGCTTTCCTGTTTTAAAGCTTTACTCTGGTGAAAATCGTTTTCAAGGCAAAACATAAAATTTCAAAAGCTAACCCCCTATAAACTGGTAGAAAGCACATAACAATATCCAACTTCACAAATAATATCCAAATATGAATTTCATTCATATGTAATTCCCAAACATCCCTAGAGCACCTAAAAAATGTATCTAAGTATGAAACACAACGAAATATTAAAATCGTGCAATAATTGTGCGAATGGTTTTTATGCCCAGAACTGCTCAGAAACAAAGTCCGATGTTTTAAGCTGCAAAATCCTTTTGTAACTTTCACTTAACACTATGAAAAATTAACACCAACGCAAGTTTTACCAAGTTTCTCTGTTTGAGTGAGTTTAAAACATTGGATTCAAGATATTCAAATTCATTTCCATTTTAAAAACCCTGCTAAAACAATGCTTTCATATTTTAAAGCTTGACTCCAGTGAAAATCATTTTCAAAGGAAAACATAAAGTTTCAAAAGCATTAGGCTTCGAGTGCTCCCCCTATAAACTGCTGAAACAATTTAGCACACATTAAGCACCAATAACAACTTCATAAATAATATCCAAATATGAAGATCATTCCTCAAAATCCTTAGAGCACCTAAAAACGTATCTAAAAGCAAATAAGTATGAAACACAGCGAAAAATTAAAATCGTGCGATAATTGTGCGAATGGTTTCTATGGCCAGAATTGTTCGAAACCAAAGCCTGATGTTGTGAACTTCAAAATCCTTTGTATAACTTACACTTAACACTATGAAAAACAACAAAAGATTAAAATCACGCGAAAATTGTTCGAATGTTTTTTTATGCCCAGAATTGTTCGAAAACGAAGTCTGATATTTTGAGCTTCAAAATCCTTTCTAAGTTACGCTTAACACTGTGAAAAATTAAAAACCAATGCTAGTTTTACCTTGTTTCATTGTTTGAGCAAGTTTTAAAACATTCGATTCAATATATTCAAATTCATTTCCATTTAAAAAACCTTCTAAAACAATTCTTCCATGTTTTTAAAAGCTGGACTATAGAGAAAATCATATTCGAAGAAAAACATAAAATTTCAAAAGCGTTGGGCTTTTAGCGCTCCTTCTATAAACTGCTAAAACAAGTTAGCAGACAACTAATCACATCAAGCGCCAATAACAACTTCACGAATAATATCCAAATATCAAGATCATTCATATGTAATTCCTCAACTCCTTAGAGCGCCTAAATTCGCATCTAAAAGCAAATAAGTATGAAACACAACGAAATATTAAAATCGTGCAATAATTGTGCGAATGGTTTTTATGCCCAAAATCGTTCAGAAAGAAAAGTCTGATGTTTTAAGCTCCAAAATCCTCTATAACTTACACTTAACACTATGAAAAATTAAAACCAATGGAGGTTTTTTATATGTTTCTTTGTTTGAGCAGGTTCGGAACATTGGATTCAGGATTTTCAAATTCGTTTCCATTTAAAACCTTCTAAAACAATGCTTTCCTGTTTTAAAGCTTTACTCTGGTGAAAATCGTTTTCAAGGCAAAACATAAAATTTCAAAAGCTAACCCCCTATAAACTGGTAGAAAGCACATAACAATATCCAACTTCACAAATAATATCCAAATATGAATTTCATTCATATGTAATTCCCAAACATCCCTAGAGCACCTAAAAAATGTATCTAAGTATGAAACACAACGAAATATTAAAATCGTGCAATAATTTGTGCGAATGGTTTTTATGCCCAGAACTGCTCAGAAACAAAGTCCGATGTTTTAAGCTGCAAAATCCTTTTGTAACTTTCACTTAACACTATGAAAAATTAACACCAACGCAAGTTTTACCAAGTTTCTCTGTTTGAGTGAGTTTAAAACATTGGATTCAAGATATTCAAATTCATTTCCATTTTAAAAACCCTGCTAAAACAATGCTTTCATATTTTAAAGCTTGACTCCAGTGAAAATCATTTTCAAAGGAAAACATAAAGTTTCAAAAGCATTAGGCTTCGAGTGCTCCCCCTATAAACTGCTGAAACAATTTAGCACACATTAAGCACCAATAACAACTTCATAAATAATATCCAAATATGAAGATCATTCCTCAAAATCCTTAGAGCACCTAAAAACGTATCTAAAAGCAAATAAGTATGAAACACAGCGAAAAATTAAAATCGTGCGATAATTGTGCGAATGGTTTCTATGGCCAGAATTGTTCGAAACCAAAGCCTGATGTTGTGAACTTCAAAATCCTTTGTATAACTTACACTTAACACTATGAAAAACAACAAAAGATTAAAATCACGCGAAAATTGTTCGAATGTTTTTTTATGCCCAGAATTGTTCGAAAACGAAGTCTGATATTTTGAGCTTCAAAATCCTTTCTAAGTTACGCTTAACACTGTGAAAAATTAAAAACCAATGCTAGTTTTACCTTGTTTCATTGTTTGAGCAAGTTTTAAAACATTCGATTCAATATATTCAAATTCATTTCCATTTAAAAAACCTTCTAAAACAATTCTTCCATGTTTTTAAAAGCTGGACTATAGAGAAAATCATATTCGAAGAAAAACATAAAATTTCAAAAGCGTTGGGCTTTTAGCGCTCCTTCTATAAACTGCTAAAACAAGTTAGCAGACAACTAATCACATCAAGCGCCAATAACAACTTCACGAATAATATCCAAATATCAAGATCATTCATATGTAATTCCTCAACTCCTTAGAGCGCCTAAATTCGCATCTAAAAGCAAATAAGTATGAAACACAACGAAATATTAAAATCGTGCAATAATTGTGCGAATGGTTTTTATGCCCAAAATCGTTCAGAAAGAAAAGTCTGATGTTTTAAGCTCCAAAATCCTCTATAACTTACACTTAACACTATGAAAAATTAAAACCAATGGAGGTTTTTTATATGTTTCTTTGTTTGAGCAGGTTCGGAACATTGGATTCAGGATTTTCAAATTCGTTTCCATTTAAAAACCTTCTAAAACAATGCTTTCCTGTTTTAAAGCTTTACTCTGGTGAAAATCGTTTTCAAGGCAAAACATAAAATTTCAAAAGCTAACCCCCTATAAACTGGTAGAAAGCACATAACAATATCCAACTTCACAAATAATATCCAAATATGAATTTCATTCATATGTAATTCCCAAACATCCCTAGAGCACCTAAAAAATGTATCTAAGTATGAAACACAACGAAATATTAAAATCGTGCAATAATTGTGCGAATGGTTTTTATGCCCAGAACTGCTCAGAAACAAAGTCCGATGTTTTAAGCTGCAAAATCCTTTTGTAACTTTCACTTAACACTATGAAAAATTAACACCAACGCAAGTTTTACCAAGTTTCTCTGTTTGAGTGAGTTTAAAACATTGGATTCAAGATATTCAAATTCATTTCCATTTTAAAAACCCTGCTAAAACAATGCTTTCATATTTTAAAGCTTGACTCCAGTGAAAATCATTTTCAAAGGAAAACATAAAGTTTCAAAAGCATTAGGCTTCGAGTGCTCCCCCTATAAACTGCTGAAACAATTTAGCACACATTAAGCACCAATAACAACTTCATAAATAATATCCAAATATGAAGATCATTCCTCAAAATCCTTAGAGCACCTAAAAACGTATCTAAAAGCAAATAAGTATGAAACACAGCGAAAAATTAAAATCGTGCGATAATTGTGCGAATGGTTTCTATGGCCAGAATTGTTCGAAACCAAAGCCTGATGTTGTGAACTTCAAAATCCTTTGTATAACTTACACTTAACACTATGAAAAACAACAAAAGATTAAAATCACGCGAAAATTGTTCGAATGTTTTTTTATGCCCAGAATTGTTCGAAAACGAAGTCTGATATTTTGAGCTTCAAAATCCTTTCTAAGTTACGCTTAACACTGTGAAAAATTAAAAACCAATGCTAGTTTTACCTTGTTTCATTGTTTGAGCAAGTTTTAAAACATTCGATTCAATATATTCAAATTCATTTCCATTTAAAAAACCTTCTAAAACAATTCTTCCATGTTTTTAAAAGCTGGACTATAGAGAAAATCATATTCGAAGAAAAACATAAAATTTCAAAAGCGTTGGGCTTTTAGCGCCTCTTCTATAAACTGCTAAAACAAGTTAGCAGACAACTAATCACATCAAGCGCCAATAACAACTTCACGAATAATATCCAAATATCAAGATCATTCATATGTAATTCCTCAACTCCTTAGAGCGCCTAAATTCGCATCTAAAAGCAAATAAGTATGAAACACAACGAAATATTAAAATCGTGCAATAATTGTGCGAATGGTTTTTATGCCCAAAATCGTTCAGAAAGAAAAGTCTGATGTTTTAAGCTCCAAAATCCTCTATAACTTACACTTAACACTATGAAAAATTAAAACCAATGGAGGTTTTTTATATGTTTCTTTGTTTGAGCAGGTTCGGAACATTGGATTCAGGATTTTCAAATTCGTTTCCATTTAAAAACCTTCTAAAACAATGCTTTCCTGTTTTAAAGCTTTACTCTGGTGAAAATCGTTTTCAAGGCAAAACATAAAATTTCAAAAGCTAACCCCCTATAAACTGGTAGAAAGCACATAACAATATCCAACTTCACAAATAATATCCAAATATGAATTTCATTCATATGTAATTCCCAAACATCCCTAGAGCACCTAAAAAATGTATCTAAGTATGAAACACAACGAAATATTAAAATCGTGCAATAATTGTGCGAATGGTTTTTATGCCCAGAACTGCTCAGAAACAAAGTCCGATGTTTTAAGCTGCAAAATCCTTTTGTAACTTTCACTTAACACTATGAAAAATTAACACCAACGCAAGTTTTACCAAGTTTCTCTGTTTGAGTGAGTTTAAAACATTGGATTCAAGATATTCAAATTCATTTCCATTTTAAAAACCCTGCTAAAACAATGCTTTCATATTTTAAAGCTTGACTCCAGTGAAAATCATTTTCAAAGGAAAACATAAAGTTTCAAAAGCATTAGGCTTCGAGTGCTCCCCCTATAAACTGCTGAAACAATTTAGCACACATTAAGCACCAATAACAACTTCATAAATAATATCCAAATATGAAGATCATTCCTCAAAATCCTTAGAGCACCTAAAAACGTATCTAAAAGCAAATAAGTATGAAACACAGCGAAAAATTAAAATCGTGCGATAATTGTGCGAATGGTTTCTATGGCCAGAATTGTTCGAAACCAAAGCCTGATGTTGTGAACTTCAAAATCCTTTGTATAACTTACACTTAACACTATGAAAAACAACAAAAGATTAAAATCACGCGAAAATTGTTCGAATGTTTTTTTATGCCCAGAATTGTTCGAAAACGAAGTCTGATATTTTGAGCTTCAAAATCCTTTCTAAGTTACGCTTAACACTGTGAAAAATTAAAAACCAATGCTAGTTTTACCTTGTTTCATTGTTTGAGCAAGTTTTAAAACATTCGATTCAATATATTCAAATTCATTTCCATTTAAAAAACCTTCTAAAACAATTCTTCCATGTTTTTAAAAGCTGGACTATAGAGAAAATCATATTCGAAGAAAAACATAAAATTTCAAAAGCGTTGGGCTTTTAGCGCTCCTTCTATAAACTGCTAAAACAAGTTAGCAGACAACTAATCACATCAAGCGCCAATAACAACTTCACGAATAATATCCAAATATCAAGATCATTCATATGTAATTCCTCAACTCCTTAGAGCGCCTAAATTCGCATCTAAAAGCAAATAAGTATGAAACACAACGAAATATTAAAATCGTGCAATAATTGTGCGAATGGTTTTTATGCCCAAAATCGTTCAGAAAGAAAAGTCTGATGTTTTAAGCTCCAAAATCCTCTATAACTTACACTTAACACTATGAAAAATTAAAACCAATGGAGGTTTTTTATATGTTTCTTTGTTTGAGCAGGTTCGGAACATTGGATTCAGGATTTTCAAATTCGTTTCCATTTAAAAACCTTCTAAAACAATGCTTTCCTGTTTTAAAGCTTTACTCTGGTGAAAATCGTTTTCAAGGCAAAACATAAAATTTCAAAAGCTAACCCCCTATAAACTGGTAGAAAGCACATAACAATATCCAACTTCACAAATAATATCCAAATATGAATTTCATTCATATGTAATTCCCAAACATCCCTAGAGCACCTAAAAAATGTATCTAAGTATGAAACACAACGAAATATTAAAATCGTGCAATAATTGTGCGAATGGTTTTTATGCCCAGAACTGCTCAGAAACAAAGTCCGATGTTTTAAGCTGCAAAATCCTTTTGTAACTTTCACTTAACACTATGAAAAATTAACACCAACGCAAGTTTTACCAAGTTTCTCTGTTTGAGTGAGTTTAAAACATTGGATTCAAGATATTCAAATTCATTTCCATTTTAAAAACCCTGCTAAAACAATGCTTTCATATTTTAAAGCTTGACTCCAGTGAAAATCATTTTCAAAGGAAAACATAAAGTTTCAAAAGCATTAGGCTTCGAGTGCTCCCCCTATAAACTGCTGAAACAATTTAGCACACATTAAGCACCAATAACAACTTCATAAATAATATCCAAATATGAAGATCATTCCTCAAAATCCTTAGAGCACCTAAAAACGTATCTAAAAGCAAATAAGTATGAAACACAGCGAAAAATTAAAATCGTGCGATAATTGTGCGAATGGTTTCTATGGCCAGAATTGTTCGAAACCAAAGCCTGATGTTGTGAACTTCAAAATCCTTTGTATAACTTACACTTAACACTATGAAAAACAACAAAAGATTAAAATCACGCGAAAATTGTTCGAATGTTTTTTTATGCCCAGAATTGTTCGAAAACGAAGTCTGATATTTTGAGCTTCAAAATCCTTTCTAAGTTACGCTTAACACTGTGAAAAATTAAAAACCAATGCTAGTTTTACCTTGTTTCATTGTTTGAGCAAGTTTTAAAACATTCGATTCAATATATTCAAATTCATTTCCATTTAAAAAACCTTCTAAAACAATTCTTCCATGTTTTTAAAAGCTGGACTATAGAGAAAATCATATTCGAAGAAAAACATAAAATTTCAAAAGCGTTGGGCTTTTAGCGCTCCTTCTATAAACTGCTAAAACAAGTTAGCAGACAACTAATCACATCAAGCGCCAATAACAACTTCACGAATAATATCCAAATATCAAGATCATTCATATGTAATTCCTCAACTCCTTAGAGCGCCTAAATTCGCATCTAAAAGCAAATAAGTATGAAACACAACGAAATATTAAAATCGTGCAATAATTGTGCGAATGGTTTTTATGCCCAAAATCGTTCAGAAAGAAAAGTCTGATGTTTTAAGCTCCAAAATCCTCTATAACTTACACTTAACACTATGAAAAATTAAAACCAATGGAGGTTTTTTATATGTTTCTTTGTTTGAGCAGGTTCGGAACATTGGATTCAGGATTTTCAAATTCGTTTCCATTTAAAAACCTTCTAAAACAATGCTTTCCTGTTTTAAAGCTTTACTCTGGTGAAAATCGTTTTCAAGGCAAAACATAAAATTTCAAAAGCTAACCCCCTATAAACTGGTAGAAAGCACATAACAATATCCAACTTCACAAATAATATCCAAATATGAATTTCATTCATATGTAATTCCCAAACATCCCTAGAGCACCTAAAAAATGTATCTAAGTATGAAACACAACGAAATATTAAAATCGTGCAATAATTGTGCGAATGGTTTTTATGCCCAGAACTGCTCAGAAACAAAGTCCGATGTTTTAAGCTGCAAAATCCTTTTGTAACTTTCACTTAACACTATGAAAAATTAACACCAACGCAAGTTTTACCAAGTTTCTCTGTTTGAGTGAGTTTAAAACATTGGATTCAAGATATTCAAATTCATTTCCATTTTAAAAACCCTGCTAAAACAATGCTTTCATATTTTAAAGCTTGACTCCAGTGAAAATCATTTTCAAAGGAAAACATAAAGTTTCAAAAGCATTAGGCTTCGAGTGCTCCCCCTATAAACTGCTGAAACAATTTAGCACACATTAAGCACCAATAACAACTTCATAAATAATATCCAAATATGAAGATCATTCCTCAAAATCCTTAGAGCACCTAAAAACGTATCTAAAAGCAAATAAGTATGAAACACAGCGAAAAATTAAAATCGTGCGATAATTGTGCGAATGGTTTCTATGGCCAGAATTGTTCGAAACCAAAGCCTGATGTTGTGAACTTCAAAATCCTTTGTATAACTTACACTTAACACTATGAAAAACAACAAAAGATTAAAATCACGCGAAAATTGTTCGAATGTTTTTTTATGCCCAGAATTGTTCGAAAACGAAGTCTGATATTTTGAGCTTCAAAATCCTTTCTAAGTTACGCTTAACACTGTGAAAAATTAAAAACCAATGCTAGTTTTACCTTGTTTCATTGTTTGAGCAAGTTTTAAAACATTCGATTCAATATATTCAAATTCATTTCCATTTAAAAAACCTTCTAAAACAATTCTTCCATGTTTTTAAAAGCTGGACTATAGAGAAAATCATATTCGAAGAAAAACATAAAATTTCAAAAGCGTTGGGCTTTTAGCGCCTCTTCTATAAACTGCTAAAACAAGTTAGCAGACAACTAATCACATCAAGCGCCAATAACAACTTCACGAATAATATCCAAATATCAAGATCATTCATATGTAATTCCTCAACTCCTTAGAGCGCCTAAATTCGCATCTAAAAGCAAATAAGTATGAAACACAACGAAATATTAAAATCGTGCAATAATTGTGCGAATGGTTTTTATGCCCAAAATCGTTCAGAAAGAAAAGTCTGATGTTTTAAGCTCCAAAATCCTCTATAACTTACACTTAACACTATGAAAAATTAAAACCAATGGAGGTTTTTTATATGTTTCTTTGTTTGAGCAGGTTCGGAACATTGGATTCAGGATTTTCAAATTCGTTTCCATTTAAAAACCTTCTAAAACAATGCTTTCCTGTTTTAAAGCTTTACTCTGGTGAAAATCGTTTTCAAGGCAAAACATAAAATTTCAAAAGCTAACCCCCTATAAACTGGTAGAAAGCACATAACAATATCCAACTTCACAAATAATATCCAAATATGAATTTCATTCATATGTAATTCCCAAACATCCCTAGAGCACCTAAAAAATGTATCTAAGTATGAAACACAACGAAATATTAAAATCGTGCAATAATTGTGCGAATGGTTTTTATGCCCAGAACTGCTCAGAAACAAAGTCCGATGTTTTAAGCTGCAAAATCCTTTTGTAACTTTCACTTAACACTATGAAAAATTAACACCAACGCAAGTTTTACCAAGTTTCTCTGTTTGAGTGAGTTTAAAACATTGGATTCAAGATATTCAAATTCATTTCCATTTTAAAAACCCTGCTAAAACAATGCTTTCATATTTTAAAGCTTGACTCCAGTGAAAATCATTTTCAAAGGAAAACATAAAGTTTCAAAAGCATTAGGCTTCGAGTGCTCCCCCTATAAACTGCTGAAACAATTTAGCACACATTAAGCACCAATAACAACTTCATAAATAATATCCAAATATGAAGATCATTCCTCAAAATCCTTAGAGCACCTAAAAACGTATCTAAAAGCAAATAAGTATGAAACACAGCGAAAAATTAAAATCGTGCGATAATTGTGCGAATGGTTTCTATGGCCAGAATTGTTCGAAACCAAAGCCTGATGTTGTGAACTTCAAAATCCTTTGTATAACTTACACTTAACACTATGAAAAACAACAAAAGATTAAAATCACGCGAAAATTGTTCGAATGTTTTTTTATGCCCAGAATTGTTCGAAAACGAAGTCTGATATTTTGAGCTTCAAAATCCTTTCTAAGTTACGCTTAACACTGTGAAAAATTAAAAACCAATGCTAGTTTTACCTTGTTTCATTGTTTGAGCAAGTTTTAAAACATTCGATTCAATATATTCAAATTCATTTCCATTTAAAAAACCTTCTAAAACAATTCTTCCATGTTTTTAAAAGCTGGACTATAGAGAAAATCATATTCGAAGAAAAACATAAAATTTCAAAAGCGTTGGGCTTTTAGCGCTCCTTCTATAAACTGCTAAAACAAGTTAGCAGACAACTAATCACATCAAGCGCCAATAACAACTTCACGAATAATATCCAAATATCAAGATCATTCATATGTAATTCCTCAACTCCTTAGAGCGCCTAAATTCGCATCTAAAAGCAAATAAGTATGAAACACAACGAAATATTAAAATCGTGCAATAATTGTGCGAATGGTTTTTATGCCCAAAATCGTTCAGAAAGAAAAGTCTGATGTTTTAAGCTCCAAAATCCTCTATAACTTACACTTAACACTATGAAAAATTAAAACCAATGGAGGTTTTTTATATGTTTCTTTGTTTGAGCAGGTTCGGAACATTGGATTCAGGATTTTCAAATTCGTTTCCATTTAAAAACCTTCTAAAACAATGCTTTCCTGTTTTAAAGCTTTACTCTGGTGAAAATCGTTTTCAAGGCAAAACATAAAATTTCAAAAGCTAACCCCCTATAAACTGGTAGAAAGCACATAACAATATCCAACTTCACAAATAATATCCAAATATGAATTTCATTCATATGTAATTCCCAAACATCCCTAGAGCACCTAAAAAATGTATCTAAGTATGAAACACAACGAAATATTAAAATCGTGCAATAATTGTGCGAATGGTTTTTATGCCCAGAACTGCTCAGAAACAAAGTCCGATGTTTTAAGCTGCAAAATCCTTTTGTAACTTTCACTTAACACTATGAAAAATTAACACCAACGCAAGTTTTACCAAGTTTCTCTGTTTGAGTGAGTTTAAAACATTGGATTCAAGATATTCAAATTCATTTCCATTTTAAAAACCCTGCTAAAACAATGCTTTCATATTTTAAAGCTTGACTCCAGTGAAAATCATTTTCAAAGGAAAACATAAAGTTTCAAAAGCATTAGGCTTCGAGTGCTCCCCCTATAAACTGCTGAAACAATTTAGCACACATTAAGCACCAATAACAACTTCATAAATAATATCCAAATATGAAGATCATTCCTCAAAATCCTTAGAGCACCTAAAAACGTATCTAAAAGCAAATAAGTATGAAACACAGCGAAAAATTAAAATCGTGCGATAATTGTGCGAATGGTTTCTATGGCCAGAATTGTTCGAAACCAAAGCCTGATGTTGTGAACTTCAAAATCCTTTGTATAACTTACACTTAACACTATGAAAAACAACAAAAGATTAAAATCACGCGAAAATTGTTCGAATGTTTTTTTATGCCCAGAATTGTTCGAAAACGAAGTCTGATATTTTGAGCTTCAAAATCCTTTCTAAGTTACGCTTAACACTGTGAAAAATTAAAAACCAATGCTAGTTTTACCTTGTTTCATTGTTTGAGCAAGTTTTAAAACATTCGATTCAATATATTCAAATTCATTTCCATTTAAAAAACCTTCTAAAACAATTCTTCCATGTTTTTAAAAGCTGGACTATAGAGAAAATCATATTCGAAGAAAAACATAAAATTTCAAAAGCGTTGGGCTTTTAGCGCTCCTTCTATAAACTGCTAAAACAAGTTAGCAGACAACTAATCACATCAAGCGCCAATAACAACTTCACGAATAATATCCAAATATCAAGATCATTCATATGTAATTCCTCAACTCCTTAGAGCGCCTAAATTCGCATCTAAAAGCAAATAAGTATGAAACACAACGAAATATTAAAATCGTGCAATAATTGTGCGAATGGTTTTTATGCCCAAAATCGTTCAGAAAGAAAAGTCTGATGTTTTAAGCTCCAAAATCCTCTATAACTTACACTTAACACTATGAAAAATTAAAACCAATGGAGGTTTTTTATATGTTTCTTTGTTTGAGCAGGTTCGGAACATTGGATTCAGGATTTTCAAATTCGTTTCCATTTAAAAACCTTCTAAAACAATGCTTTCCTGTTTTAAAGCTTTACTCTGGTGAAAATCGTTTTCAAGGCAAAACATAAAATTTCAAAAGCTAACCCCCTATAAACTGGTAGAAAGCACATAACAATATCCAACTTCACAAATAATATCCAAATATGAATTTCATTCATATGTAATTCCCAAACATCCCTAGAGCACCTAAAAAATGTATCTAAGTATGAAACACAACGAAATATTAAAATCGTGCAATAATTGTGCGAATGGTTTTTATGCCCAGAACTGCTCAGAAACAAAGTCCGATGTTTTAAGCTGCAAAATCCTTTTGTAACTTTCACTTAACACTATGAAAAATTAACACCAACGCAAGTTTTACCAAGTTTCTCTGTTTGAGTGAGTTTAAAACATTGGATTCAAGATATTCAAATTCATTTCCATTTTAAAAACCCTGCTAAAACAATGCTTTCATATTTTAAAGCTTGACTCCAGTGAAAATCATTTTCAAAGGAAAACATAAAGTTTCAAAAGCATTAGGCTTCGAGTGCTCCCCCTATAAACTGCTGAAACAATTTAGCACACATTAAGCACCAATAACAACTTCATAAATAATATCCAAATATGAAGATCATTCCTCAAAATCCTTAGAGCACCTAAAAACGTATCTAAAAGCAAATAAGTATGAAACACAGCGAAAAATTAAAATCGTGCGATAATTGTGCGAATGGTTTCTATGGCCAGAATTGTTCGAAACCAAAGCCTGATGTTGTGAACTTCAAAATCCTTTGTATAACTTACACTTAACACTATGAAAAACAACAAAAGATTAAAATCACGCGAAAATTGTTCGAATGTTTTTTTATGCCCAGAATTGTTCGAAAACGAAGTCTGATATTTTGAGCTTCAAAATCCTTTCTAAGTTACGCTTAACACTGTGAAAAATTAAAAACCAATGCTAGTTTTACCTTGTTTCATTGTTTGAGCAAGTTTTAAAACATTCGATTCAATATATTCAAATTCATTTCCATTTAAAAAACCTTCTAAAACAATTCTTCCATGTTTTTAAAAGCTGGACTATAGAGAAAATCATATTCGAAGAAAAACATAAAATTTCAAAAGCGTTGGGCTTTTAGCGCTCCTTCTATAAACTGCTAAAACAAGTTAGCAGACAACTAATCACATCAAGCGCCAATAACAACTTCACGAATAATATCCAAATATCAAGATCATTCATATGTAATTCCTCAACTCCTTAGAGCGCCTAAATTCGCATCTAAAAGCAAATAAGTATGAAACACAACGAAATATTAAAATCGTGCAATAATTGTGCGAATGGTTTTTATGCCCAAAATCGTTCAGAAAGAAAAGTCTGATGTTTTAAGCTCCAAAATCCTCTATAACTTACACTTAACACTATGAAAAATTAAAACCAATGGAGGTTTTTTATATGTTTCTTTGTTTGAGCAGGTTCGGAACATTGGATTCAGGATTTTCAAATTCGTTTCCATTTAAAAACCTTCTAAAACAATGCTTTCCTGTTTTAAAGCTTTACTCTGGTGAAAATCGTTTTCAAGGCAAAACATAAAATTTCAAAAGCTAACCCCCTATAAACTGGTAGAAAGCACATAACAATATCCAACTTCACAAATAATATCCAAATATGAATTTCATTCATATGTAATTCCCAAACATCCCTAGAGCACCTAAAAAATGTATCTAAGTATGAAACACAACGAAATATTAAAATCGTGCAATAATTGTGCGAATGGTTTTTATGCCCAGAACTGCTCAGAAACAAAGTCCGATGTTTTAAGCTGCAAAATCCTTTTGTAACTTTCACTTAACACTATGAAAAATTAACACCAACGCAAGTTTTACCAAGTTTCTCTGTTTGAGTGAGTTTAAAACATTGGATTCAAGATATTCAAATTCATTTCCATTTTAAAAACCCTGCTAAAACAATGCTTTCATATTTTAAAGCTTGACTCCAGTGAAAATCATTTTCAAAGGAAAACATAAAGTTTCAAAAGCATTAGGCTTCGAGTGCTCCCCCTATAAACTGCTGAAACAATTTAGCACACATTAAGCACCAATAACAACTTCATAAATAATATCCAAATATGAAGATCATTCCTCAAAATCCTTAGAGCACCTAAAAACGTATCTAAAAGCAAATAAGTATGAAACACAGCGAAAAATTAAAATCGTGCGATAATTGTGCGAATGGTTTCTATGGCCAGAATTGTTCGAAACCAAAGCCTGATGTTGTGAACTTCAAAATCCTTTGTATAACTTACACTTAACACTATGAAAAACAACAAAAGATTAAAATCACGCGAAAATTGTTCGAATGTTTTTTTATGCCCAGAATTGTTCGAAAACGAAGTCTGATATTTTGAGCTTCAAAATCCTTTCTAAGTTACGCTTAACACTGTGAAAAATTAAAAACCAATGCTAGTTTTACCTTGTTTCATTGTTTGAGCAAGTTTTAAAACATTCGATTCAATATATTCAAATTCATTTCCATTTAAAAAACCTTCTAAAACAATTCTTCCATGTTTTTAAAAGCTGGACTATAGAGAAAATCATATTCGAAGAAAAACATAAAATTTCAAAAGCGTTGGGCTTTTAGCGCTCCTTCTATAAACTGCTAAAACAAGTTAGCAGACAACTAATCACATCAAGCGCCAATAACAACTTCACGAATAATATCCAAATATCAAGATCATTCATATGTAATTCCTCAACTCCTTAGAGCGCCTAAATTCGCATCTAAAAGCAAATAAGTATGAAACACAACGAAATATTAAAATCGTGCAATAATTGTGCGAATGGTTTTTATGCCCAAAATCGTTCAGAAAGAAAAGTCTGATGTTTTAAGCTCCAAAATCCTCTATAACTTACACTTAACACTATGAAAAATTAAAACCAATGGAGGTTTTTTATATGTTTCTTTGTTTGAGCAGGTTCGGAACATTGGATTCAGGATTTTCAAATTCGTTTCCATTTAAAAACCTTCTAAAACAATGCTTTCCTGTTTTAAAGCTTTACTCTGGTGAAAATCGTTTTCAAGGCAAAACATAAAATTTCAAAAGCTAACCCCCTATAAACTGGTAGAAAGCACATAACAATATCCAACTTCACAAATAATATCCAAATATGAATTTCATTCATATGTAATTCCCAAACATCCCTAGAGCACCTAAAAAATGTATCTAAGTATGAAACACAACGAAATATTAAAATCGTGCAATAATTGTGCGAATGGTTTTTATGCCCAGAACTGCTCAGAAACAAAGTCCGATGTTTTAAGCTGCAAAATCCTTTTGTAACTTTCACTTAACACTATGAAAAATTAACACCAACGCAAGTTTTACCAAGTTTCTCTGTTTGAGTGAGTTTAAAACATTGGATTCAAGATATTCAAATTCATTTCCATTTTAAAAACCCTGCTAAAACAATGCTTTCATATTTTAAAGCTTGACTCCAGTGAAAATCATTTTCAAAGGAAAACATAAAGTTTCAAAAGCATTAGGCTTCGAGTGCTCCCCCTATAAACTGCTGAAACAATTTAGCACACATTAAGCACCAATAACAACTTCATAAATAATATCCAAATATGAAGATCATTCCTCAAAATCCTTAGAGCACCTAAAAACGTATCTAAAAGCAAATAAGTATGAAACACAGCGAAAAATTAAAATCGTGCGATAATTGTGCGAATGGTTTCTATGGCCAGAATTGTTCGAAACCAAAGCCTGATGTTGTGAACTTCAAAATCCTTTGTATAACTTACACTTAACACTATGAAAAACAACAAAAGATTAAAATCACGCGAAAATTGTTCGAATGTTTTTTTATGCCCAGAATTGTTCGAAAACGAAGTCTGATATTTTGAGCTTCAAAATCCTTTCTAAGTTACGCTTAACACTGTGAAAAATTAAAAACCAATGCTAGTTTTACCTTGTTTCATTGTTTGAGCAAGTTTTAAAACATTCGATTCAATATATTCAAATTCATTTCCATTTAAAAAACCTTCTAAAACAATTCTTCCATGTTTTTAAAAGCTGGACTATAGAGAAAATCATATTCGAAGAAAAACATAAAATTTCAAAAGCGTTGGGCTTTTAGCGCTCCTTCTATAAACTGCTAAAACAAGTTAGCAGACAACTAATCACATCAAGCGCCAATAACAACTTCACGAATAATATCCAAATATCAAGATCATTCATATGTAATTCCTCAACTCCTTAGAGCGCCTAAATTCGCATCTAAAAGCAAATAAGTATGAAACACAACGAAATATTAAAATCGTGCAATAATTGTGCGAATGGTTTTTATGCCCAAAATCGTTCAGAAAGAAAAGTCTGATGTTTTAAGCTCCAAAATCCTCTATAACTTACACTTAACACTATGAAAAATTAAAACCAATGGAGGTTTTTTATATGTTTCTTTGTTTGAGCAGGTTCGGAACATTGGATTCAGGATTTTCAAATTCGTTTCCATTTAAAAACCTTCTAAAACAATGCTTTCCTGTTTTAAAGCTTTACTCTGGTGAAAATCGTTTTCAAGGCAAAACATAAAATTTCAAAAGCTAACCCCCTATAAACTGGTAGAAAGCACATAACAATATCCAACTTCACAAATAATATCCAAATATGAATTTCATTCATATGTAATTCCCAAACATCCCTAGAGCACCTAAAAAATGTATCTAAGTATGAAACACAACGAAATATTAAAATCGTGCAATAATTGTGCGAATGGTTTTTATGCCCAGAACTGCTCAGAAACAAAGTCCGATGTTTTAAGCTGCAAAATCCTTTTGTAACTTTCACTTAACACTATGAAAAATTAACACCAACGCAAGTTTTACCAAGTTTCTCTGTTTGAGTGAGTTTAAAACATTGGATTCAAGATATTCAAATTCATTTCCATTTTAAAAACCCTGCTAAAACAATGCTTTCATATTTTAAAGCTTGACTCCAGTGAAAATCATTTTCAAAGGAAAACATAAAGTTTCAAAAGCATTAGGCTTCGAGTGCTCCCCCTATAAACTGCTGAAACAATTTAGCACACATTAAGCACCAATAACAACTTCATAAATAATATCCAAATATGAAGATCATTCCTCAAAATCCTTAGAGCACCTAAAAACGTATCTAAAAGCAAATAAGTATGAAACACAGCGAAAAATTAAAATCGTGCGATAATTGTGCGAACGGTTTCTATGCCCAGAATTGTTCGAAACCAAAGCCTGATGTTGTGAACTTCAAAATCCTTTGTATAACTTACACTTAACTCTATGAAAAACAACAAAAGATTAAAATCACGCGAAAATTGTTCGAATGTTTTTTTATGCCCAGAATTGTTCGAAAACGAAGTCTGATATTTTGAGCTTCAAAATCCTTTCTAAGTTACGCTTAACACTGTGAAAAATTAAAAACCAATGCTAGTTTTACCTTGTTTCATTGTTTGAGCAAGTTTTAAAACATTCGATTCAATATATTCAAATTCATTTCCATTTAAAAAACCTTCTAAAACAATTCTTCCATGTTTTTAAAAGCTGGACTATAGAGAAAATCATATTCGAAGAAAAACATAAAATTTCAAAAGCGTTGGGCTTTTAGCGCTCCTTCTATAAACTGCTAAAACAAGTTAGCAGACAACTAATCACATCAAGCGCCAATAACAACTTCACGAATAATATCCAAATATCAAGATCATTCATATGTAATTCCTCAACTCCTTAGAGCGCCTAAATTCGCATCTAAAAGCAAATAAGTATGAAACACAACGAAATATTAAAATCGTGCAATAATTGTGCGAATGGTTTTTATGCCCAAAATCGTTCAGAAAGAAAAGTCTGATGTTTTAAGCTCCAAAATCCTCTATAACTTACACTTAACACTATGAAAAATTAAAACCAATGGAGGTTTTTTATATGTTTCTTTGTTTGAGCAGGTTCGGAACATTGGATTCAGGATTTTCAAATTCGTTTCCATTTAAAAACCTTCTAAAACAATGCTTTCCTGTTTTAAAGCTTTACTCTGGTGAAAATCGTTTTCAAGGCAAAACATAAAATTTCAAAAGCTAACCCCCTATAAACTGGTAGAAAGCACATAACAATATCCAACTTCACAAATAATATCCAAATATGAATTTCATTCATATGTAATTCCCAAACATCCCTAGAGCACCTAAAAAATGTATCTAAGTATGAAACACAACGAAATATTAAAATCGTGCAATAATTGTGCGAATGGTTTTTATGCCCAGAACTGCTCAGAAACAAAGTCCGATGTTTTAAGCTGCAAAATCCTTTTGTAACTTTCACTTAACACTATGAAAAATTAACACCAACGCAAGTTTTACCAAGTTTCTCTGTTTGAGTGAGTTTAAAACATTGGATTCAAGATATTCAAATTCATTTCCATTTTAAAAACCCTGCTAAAACAATGCTTTCATATTTTAAAGCTTGACTCCAGTGAAAATCATTTTCAAAGGAAAACATAAAGTTTCAAAAGCATTAGGCTTCGAGTGCTCCCCCTATAAACTGCTGAAACAATTTAGCACACATTAAGCACCAATAACAACTTCATAAATAATATCCAAATATGAAGATCATTCCTCAAAATCCTTAGAGCACCTAAAAACGTATCTAAAAGCAAATAAGTATGAAACACAGCGAAAAATTAAAATCGTGCGATAATTGTGCGAACGGTTTCTATGGCCAGAATTGTTCGAAACCAAAGCCTGATGTTGTGAACTTCAAAATCCTTTGTATAACTTACACTTAACACTATGAAAAACAACAAAAGATTAAAATCACGCGAAAATTGTTCGAATGTTTTTTTATGCCCAGAATTGTTCGAAAACGAAGTCTGATATTTTGAGCTTCAAAATCCTTTCTAAGTTACGCTTAACACTGTGAAAAATTAAAAACCAATGCTAGTTTTACCTTGTTTCATTGTTTGAGCAAGTTTTAAAACATTCGATTCAATATATTCAAATTCATTTCCATTTAAAAAACCTTCTAAAACAATTCTTCCATGTTTTTAAAAGCTGGACTATAGAGAAAATCATATTCGAAGAAAAACATAAAATTTCAAAAGCGTTGGGCTTTTAGCGCTCCTTCTATAAACTGCTAAAACAAGTTAGCAGACAACTAATCACATCAAGCGCCAATAACAACTTCGCGAATAATATCCAAATATCAAGATCATTCATATGTAATTCCTCAACTCCTTAGAGCGCCTAAATTCGCATCTAAAAGCAAATAAGTATGAAACACAACGAAATATTAAAATCGTGCAATAATTGTGCGAATGGTTTTTATGCCCAAAATCGTTCAGAAAGAAAAGTCTGATGTTTTAAGCTCCAAAATCCTCTATAACTTACACTTAACACTATGAAAAATTAAAACCAATGGAGGTTTTTTATATGTTTCTTTGTTTGAGCAGGTTCGGAACATTGGATTCAGGATTTTCAAATTCGTTTCCATTTAAAAACCTTCTAAAACAATGCTTTCCTGTTTTAAAGCTTTACTCTGGTGAAAATCGTTTTCAAGGCAAAACATAAAATTTCAAAAGCTAACCCCCTATAAACTGGTAGAAAGCACATAACAATATCCAACTTCACAAATAATATCCAAATATGAATTTCATTCATATGTAATTCCCAAACATCCCTAGAGCACCTAAAAAATGTATCTAAGTATGAAACACAACGAAATATTAAAATCGTGCAATAATTGTGCGAATGGTTTTTATGCCCAGAACTGCTCAGAAACAAAGTCCGATGTTTTAAGCTGCAAAATCCTTTTGTAACTTTCACTTAACACTATGAAAAATTAACACCAACGCAAGTTTTACCAAGTTTCTCTGTTTGAGTGAGTTTAAAACATTGGATTCAAGATATTCAAATTCATTTCCATTTTAAAAACCCTGCTAAAACAATGCTTTCATATTTTAAAGCTTGACTCCAGTGAAAATCATTTTCAAAGGAAAACATAAAGTTTCAAAAGCATTAGGCTTCGAGTGCTCCCCCTATAAACTGCTGAAACAATTTAGCACACATTAAGCACCAATAACAACTTCATAAATAATATCCAAATATGAAGATCATTCCTCAAAATCCTTAGAGCACCTAAAAACGTATCTAAAAGCAAATAAGTATGAAACACAGCGAAAAATTAAAATCGTGCGATAATTGTGCGAATGGTTTCTATGGCCAGAATTGTTCGAAACCAAAGCCTGATGTTGTGAACTTCAAAATCCTTTGTATAACTTACACTTAACACTATGAAAAACAACAAAAGATTAAAATCACGCGAAAATTGTTCGAATGTTTTTTTATGCCCAGAATTGTTCGAAAACGAAGTCTGATATTTTGAGCTTCAAAATCCTTTCTAAGTTACGCTTAACACTGTGAAAAATTAAAAACCAATGCTAGTTTTACCTTGTTTCATTGTTTGAGCAAGTTTTAAAACATTCGATTCAATATATTCAAATTCATTTCCATTTAAAAAACCTTCTAAAACAATTCTTCCATGTTTTTAAAAGCTGGACTATAGAGAAAATCATATTCGAAGAAAAACATAAAATTTCAAAAGCGTTGGGCTTTTAGCGCTCCTTCTATAAACTGCTAAAACAAGTTAGCAGACAACTAATCACATCAAGCGCCAATAACAACTTCGCGAATAATATCCAAATATCAAGATCATTCATATGTAATTCCTCAACTCCTTAGAGCGCCTAAATTCGCATCTAAAAGCAAATAAGTATGAAACACAACGAAATATTAAAATCGTGCAATAATTGTGCGAATGGTTTTTATGCCCAAAATCGTTCAGAAAGAAAAGTCTGATGTTTTAAGCTCCAAAATCCTCTATAACTTACACTTAACACTATGAAAAATTAAAACCAATGGAGGTTTTTTATATGTTTCTTTGTTTGAGCAGGTTCGGAACATTGGATTCAGGATTTTCAAATTCGTTTCCATTTAAAAACCTTCTAAAACAATGCTTTCCTGTTTTAAAGCTTTACTCTGGTGAAAATCGTTTTCAAGGCAAAACATAAAATTTCAAAAGCTAACCCCCTATAAACTGGTAGAAAGCACATAACAATATCCAACTTCACAAATAATATCCAAATATGAATTTCATTCATATGTAATTCCCAAACATCCCTAGAGCACCTAAAAAATGTATCTAAGTATGAAACACAACGAAATATTAAAATCGTGCAATAATTGTGCGAATGGTTTTTATGCCCAGAACTGCTCAGAAACAAAGTCCGATGTTTTAAGCTGCAAAATCCTTTTGTAACTTTCACTTAACACTATGAAAAATTAACACCAACGCAAGTTTTACCAAGTTTCTCTGTTTGAGTGAGTTTAAAACATTGGATTCAAGATATTCAAATTCATTTCCATTTTAAAAACCCTGCTAAAACAATGCTTTCATATTTTAAAGCTTGACTCCAGTGAAAATCATTTTCAAAGGAAAACATAAAGTTTCAAAAGCATTAGGCTTCGAGTGCTCCCCCTATAAACTGCTGAAACAATTTAGCACACATTAAGCACCAATAACAACTTCATAAATAATATCCAAATATGAAGATCATTCCTCAAAATCCTTAGAGCACCTAAAAACGTATCTAAAAGCAAATAAGTATGAAACACAGCGAAAAATTAAAATCGTGCGATAATTGTGCGAACGGTTTCTATGGCCAGAATTGTTCGAAACCAAAGCCTGATGTTGTGAACTTCAAAATCCTTTGTATAACTTACACTTAACACTATGAAAAACAACAAAAGATTAAAATCACGCGAAAATTGTTCGAATGTTTTTTTATGCCCAGAATTGTTCGAAAACGAAGTCTGATATTTTGAGCTTCAAAATCCTTTCTAAGTTACGCTTAACACTGTGAAAAATTAAAAACCAATGCTAGTTTTACCTTGTTTCATTGTTTGAGCAAGTTTTAAAACATTCGATTCAATATATTCAAATTCATTTCCATTTAAAAAACCTTCTAAAACAATTCTTCCATGTTTTTAAAAGCTGGACTATAGAGAAAATCATATTCGAAGAAAAACATAAAATTTCAAAAGCGTTGGGCTTTTAGCGCTCCTTCTATAAACTGCTAAAACAAGTTAGCAGACAACTAATCACATCAAGCGCCAATAACAACTTCGCGAATAATATCCAAATATCAAGATCATTCATATGTAATTCCTCAACTCCTTAGAGCGCCTAAATTCGCATCTAAAAGCAAATAAGTATGAAACACAACGAAATATTAAAATCGTGCAATAATTGTGCGAATGGTTTTTATGCCCAAAATCGTTCAGAAAGAAAAGTCTGATGTTTTAAGCTCCAAAATCCTCTATAACTTACACTTAACACTATGAAAAATTAAAACCAATGGAGGTTTTTTATATGTTTCTTTGTTTGAGCAGGTTCGGAACATTGGATTCAGGATTTTCAAATTCGTTTCCATTTAAAAACCTTCTAAAACAATGCTTTCCTGTTTTAAAGCTTTACTCTGGTGAAAATCGTTTTCAAGGCAAAACATAAAATTTCAAAAGCTAACCCCCTATAAACTGGTAGAAAGCACATAACAATATCCAACTTCACAAATAATATCCAAATATGAATTTCATTCATATGTAATTCCCAAACATCCCTAGAGCACCTAAAAAATGTATCTAAGTATGAAACACAACGAAATATTAAAATCGTGCAATAATTGTGCGAATGGTTTTTATGCCCAGAACTGCTCAGAAACAAAGTCCGATGTTTTAAGCTGCAAAATCCTTTTGTAACTTTCACTTAACACTATGAAAAATTAACACCAACGCAAGTTTTACCAAGTTTCTCTGTTTGAGTGAGTTTAAAACATTGGATTCAAGATATTCAAATTCATTTCCATTTTAAAAACCCTGCTAAAACAATGCTTTCATATTTTAAAGCTTGACTCCAGTGAAAATCATTTTCAAAGGAAAACATAAAGTTTCAAAAGCATTAGGCTTCGAGTGCTCCCCCTATAAACTGCTGAAACAATTTAGCACACATTAAGCACCAATAACAACTTCATAAATAATATCCAAATATGAAGATCATTCCTCAAAATCCTTAGAGCACCTAAAAACGTATCTAAAAGCAAATAAGTATGAAACACAGCGAAAAATTAAAATCGTGCGATAATTGTGCGAATGGTTTCTATGGCCAGAATTGTTCGAAACCAAAGCCTGATGTTGTGAACTTCAAAATCCTTTGTATAACTTACACTTAACACTATGAAAAACAACAAAAGATTAAAATCACGCGAAAATTGTTCGAATGTTTTTTTATGCCCAGAATTGTTCGAAAACGAAGTCTGATATTTTGAGCTTCAAAATCCTTTCTAAGTTACGCTTAACACTGTGAAAAATTAAAAACCAATGCTAGTTTTACCTTGTTTCATTGTTTGAGCAAGTTTTAAAACATTCGATTCAATATATTCAAATTCATTTCCATTTAAAAAACCTTCTAAAACAATTCTTCCATGTTTTTAAAAGCTGGACTATAGAGAAAATCATATTCGAAGAAAAACATAAAATTTCAAAAGCGTTGGGCTTTTAGCGCTCCTTCTATAAACTGCTAAAACAAGTTAGCAGACAACTAATCACATCAAGCGCCAATAACAACTTCGCGAATAATATCCAAATATCAAGATCATTCATATGTAATTCCTCAACTCCTTAGAGCGCCTAAATTCGCATCTAAAAGCAAATAAGTATGAAACACAACGAAATATTAAAATCGTGCAATAATTGTGCGAATGGTTTTTATGCCCAAAATCGTTCAGAAAGAAAAGTCTGATGTTTTAAGCTCCAAAATCCTCTATAACTTACACTTAACACTATGAAAAATTAAAACCAATGGAGGTTTTTTATATGTTTCTTTGTTTGAGCAGGTTCGGAACATTGGATTCAGGATTTTCAAATTCGTTTCCATTTAAAAACCTTCTAAAACAATGCTTTCCTGTTTTAAAGCTTTACTCTGGTGAAAATCGTTTTCAAGGCAAAACATAAAATTTCAAAAGCTAACCCCCTATAAACTGGTAGAAAGCACATAACAATATCCAACTTCACAAATAATATCCAAATATGAATTTCATTCATATGTAATTCCCAAACATCCCTAGAGCACCTAAAAAATGTATCTAAGTATGAAACACAACGAAATATTAAAATCGTGCAATAATTGTGCGAATGGTTTTTATGCCCAGAACTGCTCAGAAACAAAGTCCGATGTTTTAAGCTGCAAAATCCTTTTGTAACTTTCACTTAACACTATGAAAAATTAACACCAACGCAAGTTTTACCAAGTTTCTCTGTTTGAGTGAGTTTAAAACATTGGATTCAAGATATTCAAATTCATTTCCATTTTAAAAACCCTGCTAAAACAATGCTTTCATATTTTAAAGCTTGACTCCAGTGAAAATCATTTTCAAAGGAAAACATAAAGTTTCAAAAGCATTAGGCTTCGAGTGCTCCCCCTATAAACTGCTGAAACAATTTAGCACACATTAAGCACCAATAACAACTTCATAAATAATATCCAAATATGAAGATCATTCCTCAAAATCCTTAGAGCACCTAAAAACGTATCTAAAAGCAAATAAGTATGAAACACAGCGAAAAATTAAAATCGTGCGATAATTGTGCGAATGGTTTCTATGGCCAGAATTGTTCGAAACCAAAGCCTGATGTTGTGAACTTCAAAATCCTTTGTATAACTTACACTTAACACTATGAAAAACAACAAAAGATTAAAATCACGCGAAAATTGTTCGAATGTTTTTTTATGCCCAGAATTGTTCGAAAACGAAGTCTGATATTTTGAGCTTCAAAATCCTTTCTAAGTTACGCTTAACACTGTGAAAAATTAAAAACCAATGCTAGTTTTACCTTGTTTCATTGTTTGAGCAAGTTTTAAAACATTCGATTCAATATATTCAAATTCATTTCCATTTAAAAAACCTTCTAAAACAATTCTTCCATGTTTTTAAAAGCTGGACTATAGAGAAAATCATATTCGAAGAAAAACATAAAATTTCAAAAGCGTTGGGCTTTTAGCGCTCCTTCTATAAACTGCTAAAACAAGTTAGCAGACAACTAATCACATCAAGCGCCAATAACAACTTCGCGAATAATATCCAAATATCAAGATCATTCATATGTAATTCCTCAACTCCTTAGAGCGCCTAAATTCGCATCTAAAAGCAAATAAGTATGAAACACAACGAAATATTAAAATCGTGCAATAATTGTGCGAATGGTTTTTATGCCCAAAATCGTTCAGAAAGAAAAGTCTGATGTTTTAAGCTCCAAAATCCTCTATAACTTACACTTAACACTATGAAAAATTAAAACCAATGGAGGTTTTTTATATGTTTCTTTGTTTGAGCAGGTTCGGAACATTGGATTCAGGATTTTCAAATTCGTTTCCATTTAAAAACCTTCTAAAACAATGCTTTCCTGTTTTAAAGCTTTACTCTGGTGAAAATCGTTTTCAAGGCAAAACATAAAATTTCAAAAGCTAACCCCCTATAAACTGGTAGAAAGCACATAACAATATCCAACTTCACAAATAATATCCAAATATGAATTTCATTCATATGTAATTCCCAAACATCCCTAGAGCACCTAAAAAATGTATCTAAGTATGAAACACAACGAAATATTAAAATCGTGCAATAATTGTGCGAATGGTTTTTATGCCCAGAACTGCTCAGAAACAAAGTCCGATGTTTTAAGCTGCAAAATCCTTTTGTAACTTTCACTTAACACTATGAAAAATTAACACCAACGCAAGTTTTACCAAGTTTCTCTGTTTGAGTGAGTTTAAAACATTGGATTCAAGATATTCAAATTCATTTCCATTTTAAAAACCCTGCTAAAACAATGCTTTCATATTTTAAAGCTTGACTCCAGTGAAAATCATTTTCAAAGGAAAACATAAAGTTTCAAAAGCATTAGGCTTCGAGTGCTCCCCCTATAAACTGCTGAAACAATTTAGCACACATTAAGCACCAATAACAACTTCATAAATAATATCCAAATATGAAGATCATTCCTCAAAATCCTTAGAGCACCTAAAAACGTATCTAAAAGCAAATAAGTATGAAACACAGCGAAAAATTAAAATCGTGCGATAATTGTGCGAATGGTTTCTATGGCCAGAATTGTTCGAAACCAAAGCCTGATGTTGTGAACTTCAAAATCCTTTGTATAACTTACACTTAACACTATGAAAAACAACAAAAGATTAAAATCACGCGAAAATTGTTCGAATGTTTTTTTATGCCCAGAATTGTTCGAAAACGAAGTCTGATATTTTGAGCTTCAAAATCCTTTCTAAGTTACGCTTAACACTGTGAAAAATTAAAAACCAATGCTAGTTTTACCTTGTTTCATTGTTTGAGCAAGTTTTAAAACATTCGATTCAATATATTCAAATTCATTTCCATTTAAAAAACCTTCTAAAACAATTCTTCCATGTTTTTAAAAGCTGGACTATAGAGAAAATCATATTCGAAGAAAAACATAAAATTTCAAAAGCGTTGGGCTTTTAGCGCTCCTTCTATAAACTGCTAAAACAAGTTAGCAGACAACTAATCACATCAAGCGCCAATAACAACTTCGCGAATAATATCCAAATATCAAGATCATTCATATGTAATTCCTCAACTCCTTAGAGCGCCTAAATTCGCATCTAAAAGCAAATAAGTATGAAACACAACGAAATATTAAAATCGTGCAATAATTGTGCGAATGGTTTTTATGCCCAAAATCGTTCAGAAAGAAAAGTCTGATGTTTTAAGCTCCAAAATCCTCTATAACTTACACTTAACACTATGAAAAATTAAAACCAATGGAGGTTTTTTATATGTTTCTTTGTTTGAGCAGGTTCGGAACATTGGATTCAGGATTTTCAAATTCGTTTCCATTTAAAAACCTTCTAAAACAATGCTTTCCTGTTTTAAAGCTTTACTCTGGTGAAAATCGTTTTCAAGGCAAAACATAAAATTTCAAAAGCTAACCCCCTATAAACTGGTAGAAAGCACATAACAATATCCAACTTCACAAATAATATCCAAATATGAATTTCATTCATATGTAATTCCCAAACATCCCTAGAGCACCTAAAAAATGTATCTAAGTATGAAACACAACGAAATATTAAAATCGTGCAATAATTGTGCGAATGGTTTTTATGCCCAGAACTGCTCAGAAACAAAGTCCGATGTTTTAAGCTGCAAAATCCTTTTGTAACTTTCACTTAACACTATGAAAAATTAACACCAACGCAAGTTTTACCAAGTTTCTCTGTTTGAGTGAGTTTAAAACATTGGATTCAAGATATTCAAATTCATTTCCATTTTAAAAACCCTGCTAAAACAATGCTTTCATATTTTAAAGCTTGACTCCAGTGAAAATCATTTTCAAAGGAAAACATAAAGTTTCAAAAGCATTAGGCTTCGAGTGCTCCCCCTATAAACTGCTGAAACAATTTAGCACACATTAAGCACCAATAACAACTTCATAAATAATATCCAAATATGAAGATCATTCCTCAAAATCCTTAGAGCACCTAAAAACGTATCTAAAAGCAAATAAGTATGAAACACAGCGAAAAATTAAAATCGTGCGATAATTGTGCGAATGGTTTCTATGGCCAGAATTGTTCGAAACCAAAGCCTGATGTTGTGAACTTCAAAATCCTTTGTATAACTTACACTTAACACTATGAAAAACAACAAAAGATTAAAATCACGCGAAAATTGTTCGAATGTTTTTTTATGCCCAGAATTGTTCGAAAACGAAGTCTGATATTTTGAGCTTCAAAATCCTTTCTAAGTTACGCTTAACACTGTGAAAAATTAAAAACCAATGCTAGTTTTACCTTGTTTCATTGTTTGAGCAAGTTTTAAAACATTCGATTCAATATATTCAAATTCATTTCCATTTAAAAAACCTTCTAAAACAATTCTTCCATGTTTTTAAAAGCTGGACTATAGAGAAAATCATATTCGAAGAAAAACATAAAATTTCAAAAGCGTTGGGCTTTTAGCGCTCCTTCTATAAACTGCTAAAACAAGTTAGCAGACAACTAATCACATCAAGCGCCAATAACAACTTCGCGAATAATATCCAAATATCAAGATCATTCATATGTAATTCCTCAACTCCTTAGAGCGCCTAAATTCGCATCTAAAAGCAAATAAGTATGAAACACAACGAAATATTAAAATCGTGCAATAATTGTGCGAATGGTTTTTATGCCCAAAATCGTTCAGAAAGAAAAGTCTGATGTTTTAAGCTCCAAAATCCTCTATAACTTACACTTAACACTATGAAAAATTAAAACCAATGGAGGTTTTTTATATGTTTCTTTGTTTGAGCAGGTTCGGAACATTGGATTCAGGATTTTCAAATTCGTTTCCATTTAAAAACCTTCTAAAACAATGCTTTCCTGTTTTAAAGCTTTACTCTGGTGAAAATCGTTTTCAAGGCAAAACATAAAATTTCAAAAGCTAACCCCCTATAAACTGGTAGAAAGCACATAACAATATCCAACTTCACAAATAATATCCAAATATGAATTTCATTCATATGTAATTCCCAAACATCCCTAGAGCACCTAAAAAATGTATCTAAGTATGAAACACAACGAAATATTAAAATCGTGCAATAATTGTGCGAATGGTTTTTATGCCCAGAACTGCTCAGAAACAAAGTCCGATGTTTTAAGCTGCAAAATCCTTTTGTAACTTTCACTTAACACTATGAAAAATTAACACCAACGCAAGTTTTACCAAGTTTCTCTGTTTGAGTGAGTTTAAAACATTGGATTCAAGATATTCAAATTCATTTCCATTTTAAAAACCCTGCTAAAACAATGCTTTCATATTTTAAAGCTTGACTCCAGTGAAAATCATTTTCAAAGGAAAACATAAAGTTTCAAAAGCATTAGGCTTCGAGTGCTCCCCCTATAAACTGCTGAAACAATTTAGCACACATTAAGCACCAATAACAACTTCATAAATAATATCCAAATATGAAGATCATTCCTCAAAATCCTTAGAGCACCTAAAAACGTATCTAAAAGCAAATAAGTATGAAACACAGCGAAAAATTAAAATCGTGCGATAATTGTGCGAATGGTTTCTATGGCCAGAATTGTTCGAAACCAAAGCCTGATGTTGTGAACTTCAAAATCCTTTGTATAACTTACACTTAACACTATGAAAAACAACAAAAGATTAAAATCACGCGAAAATTGTTCGAATGTTTTTTTATGCCCAGAATTGTTCGAAAACGAAGTCTGATATTTTGAGCTTCAAAATCCTTTCTAAGTTACGCTTAACACTGTGAAAAATTAAAAACCAATGCTAGTTTTACCTTGTTTCATTGTTTGAGCAAGTTTTAAAACATTCGATTCAATATATTCAAATTCATTTCCATTTAAAAAACCTTCTAAAACAATTCTTCCATGTTTTTAAAAGCTGGACTATATAGAAAATCATATTCGAAGAAAAACATAAAATTTCAAAAGCGTTGGGCTTTTAGCGCTCCTTCTATAAACTGCTAAAACAAGTTAGCAGACAACTAATCACATCAAGCGCCAATAACAACTTCGCGAATAATATCCAAATATCAAGATCATTCATATGTAATTCCTCAACTCCTTAGAGCGCCTAAATTCGCATCTAAAAGCAAATAAGTATGAAACACAACGAAATATTAAAATCGTGCAATAATTGTGCGAATGGTTTTTATGCCCAAAATCGTTCAGAAAGAAAAGTCTGATGTTTTAAGCTCCAAAATCCTCTATAACTTACACTTAACACTATGAAAAATTAAAACCAATGGAGGTTTTTTATATGTTTCTTTGTTTGAGCAGGTTCGGAACATTGGATTCAGGATTTTCAAATTCGTTTCCATTTAAAAACCTTCTAAAACAATGCTTTCCTGTTTTAAAGCTTTACTCTGGTGAAAATCGTTTTCAAGGCAAAACATAAAATTTCAAAAGCTAACCCCCTATAAACTGGTAGAAAGCACATAACAATATCCAACTTCACAAATAATATCCAAATATGAATTTCATTCATATGTAATTCCCAAACATCCCTAGAGCACCTAAAAAATGTATCTAAGTATGAAACACAACGAAATATTAAAATCGTGCAATAATTGTGCGAATGGTTTTTATGCCCAGAACTGCTCAGAAACAAAGTCCGATGTTTTAAGCTGCAAAATCCTTTTGTAACTTTCACTTAACACTATGAAAAATTAACACCAACGCAAGTTTTACCAAGTTTCTCTGTTTGAGTGAGTTTAAAACATTGGATTCAAGATATTCAAATTCATTTCCATTTTAAAAACCCTGCTAAAACAATGCTTTCATATTTTAAAGCTTGACTCCAGTGAAAATCATTTTCAAAGGAAAACATAAAGTTTCAAAAGCATTAGGCTTCGAGTGCTCCCCCTATAAACTGCTGAAACAATTTAGCACACATTAAGCACCAATAACAACTTCATAAATAATATCCAAATATGAAGATCATTCCTCAAAATCCTTAGAGCACCTAAAAACGTATCTAAAAGCAAATAAGTATGAAACACAGCGAAAAATTAAAATCGTGCGATAATTGTGCGAATGGTTTCTATGGCCAGAATTGTTCGAAACCAAAGCCTGATGTTGTGAACTTCAAAATCCTTTGTATAACTTACACTTAACACTATGAAAAACAACAAAAGATTAAAATCACGCGAAAATTGTTCGAATGTTTTTTTATGCCCAGAATTGTTCGAAAACGAAGTCTGATATTTTGAGCTTCAAAATCCTTTCTAAGTTACGCTTAACACTGTGAAAAATTAAAAACCAATGCTAGTTTTACCTTGTTTCATTGTTTGAGCAAGTTTTAAAACATTCGATTCAATATATTCAAATTCATTTCCATTTAAAAAACCTTCTAAAACAATTCTTCCATGTTTTTAAAAGCTGGACTATAGAGAAAATCATATTCGAAGAAAAACATAAAATTTCAAAAGCGTTGGGCTTTTAGCGCTCCTTCTATAAACTGCTAAAACAAGTTAGCAGACAACTAATCACATCAAGCGCCAATAACAACTTCGCGAATAATATCCAAATATCAAGATCATTCATATGTAATTCCTCAACTCCTTAGAGCGCCTAAATTCGCATCTAAAAGCAAATAAGTATGAAACACAACGAAATATTAAAATCGTGCAATAATTGTGCGAATGGTTTTTATGCCCAAAATCGTTCAGAAAGAAAAGTCTGATGTTTTAAGCTCCAAAATCCTCTATAACTTACACTTAACACTATGAAAAATTAAAACCAATGGAGGTTTTTTATATGTTTCTTTGTTTGAGCAGGTTCGGAACATTGGATTCAGGATTTTCAAATTCGTTTCCATTTAAAAACCTTCTAAAACAATGCTTTCCTGTTTTAAAGCTTTACTCTGGTGAAAATCGTTTTCAAGGCAAAACATAAAATTTCAAAAGCTAACCCCCTATAAACTGGTAGAAAGCACATAACAATATCCAACTTCACAAATAATATCCAAATATGAATTTCATTCATATGTAATTCCCAAACATCCCTAGAGCACCTAAAAAATGTATCTAAGTATGAAACACAACGAAATATTAAAATCGTGCAATAATTGTGCGAATGGTTTTTATGCCCAGAACTGCTCAGAAACAAAGTCCGATGTTTTAAGCTGCAAAATCCTTTTGTAACTTTCACTTAACACTATGAAAAATTAACACCAACGCAAGTTTTACCAAGTTTCTCTGTTTGAGTGAGTTTAAAACATTGGATTCAAGATATTCAAATTCATTTCCATTTTAAAAACCCTGCTAAAACAATGCTTTCATATTTTAAAGCTTGACTCCAGTGAAAATCATTTTCAAAGGAAAACATAAAGTTTCAAAAGCATTAGGCTTCGAGTGCTCCCCCTATAAACTGCTGAAACAATTTAGCACACATTAAGCACCAATAACAACTTCATAAATAATATCCAAATATGAAGATCATTCCTCAAAATCCTTAGAGCACCTAAAAACGTATCTAAAAGCAAATAAGTATGAAACACAGCGAAAAATTAAAATCGTGCGATAATTGTGCGAACGGTTTCTATGGCCAGAATTGTTCGAAACCAAAGCCTGATGTTGTGAACTTCAAAATCCTTTGTATAACTTACACTTAACACTATGAAAAACAACAAAAGATTAAAATCACGCGAAAATTGTTCGAATGTTTTTTTATGCCCAGAATTGTTCGAAAACGAAGTCTGATATTTTGAGCTTCAAAATCCTTTCTAAGTTACGCTTAACACTGTGAAAAATTAAAAACCAATGCTAGTTTTACCTTGTTTCATTGTTTGAGCAAGTTTTAAAACATTCGATTCAATATATTCAAATTCATTTCCATTTAAAAAACCTTCTAAAACAATTCTTCCATGTTTTTAAAAGCTGGACTATAGAGAAAATCATATTCGAAGAAAAACATAAAATTTCAAAAGCGTTGGGCTTTTAGCGCTCCTTCTATAAACTGCTAAAACAAGTTAGCAGACAACTAATCACATCAAGCGCCAATAACAACTTCGCGAATAATATCCAAATATCAAGATCATTCATATGTAATTCCTCAACTCCTTAGAGCGCCTAAATTCGCATCTAAAAGCAAATAAGTATGAAACACAACGAAATATTAAAATCGTGCAATAATTGTGCGAATGGTTTTTATGCCCAAAATCGTTCAGAAAGAAAAGTCTGATGTTTTAAGCTCCAAAATCCTCTATAACTTACACTTAACACTATGAAAAATTAAAACCAATGGAGGTTTTTTATATGTTTCTTTGTTTGAGCAGGTTCGGAACATTGGATTCAGGATTTTCAAATTCGTTTCCATTTAAAAACCTTCTAAAACAATGCTTTCCTGTTTTAAAGCTTTACTCTGGTGAAAATCGTTTTCAAGGCAAAACATAAAATTTCAAAAGCTAACCCCCTATAAACTGGTAGAAAGCACATAACAATATCCAACTTCACAAATAATATCCAAATATGAATTTCATTCATATGTAATTCCCAAACATCCCTAGAGCACCTAAAAAATGTATCTAAGTATGAAACACAACGAAATATTAAAATCGTGCAATAATTGTGCGAATGGTTTTTATGCCCAGAACTGCTCAGAAACAAAGTCCGATGTTTTAAGCTGCAAAATCCTTTTGTAACTTTCACTTAACACTATGAAAAATTAACACCAACGCAAGTTTTACCAAGTTTCTCTGTTTGAGTGAGTTTAAAACATTGGATTCAAGATATTCAAATTCATTTCCATTTTAAAAACCCTGCTAAAACAATGCTTTCATATTTTAAAGCTTGACTCCAGTGAAAATCATTTTCAAAGGAAAACATAAAGTTTCAAAAGCATTAGGCTTCGAGTGCTCCCCCTATAAACTGCTGAAACAATTTAGCACACATTAAGCACCAATAACAACTTCATAAATAATATCCAAATATGAAGATCATTCCTCAAAATCCTTAGAGCACCTAAAAACGTATCTAAAAGCAAATAAGTATGAAACACAGCGAAAAATTAAAATCGTGCGATAATTGTGCGAATGGTTTCTATGGCCAGAATTGTTCGAAACCAAAGCCTGATGTTGTGAACTTCAAAATCCTTTGTATAACTTACACTTAACACTATGAAAAACAACAAAAGATTAAAATCACGCGAAAATTGTTCGAATGTTTTTTTATGCCCAGAATTGTTCGAAAACGAAGTCTGATATTTTGAGCTTCAAAATCCTTTCTAAGTTACGCTTAACACTGTGAAAAATTAAAAACCAATGCTAGTTTTACCTTGTTTCATTGTTTGAGCAAGTTTTAAAACATTCGATTCAATATATTCAAATTCATTTCCATTTAAAAAACCTTCTAAAACAATTCTTCCATGTTTTTAAAAGCTGGACTATAGAGAAAATCATATTCGAAGAAAAACATAAAATTTCAAAAGCGTTGGGCTTTTAGCGCTCCTTCTATAAACTGCTAAAACAAGTTAGCAGACAACTAATCACATCAAGCGCCAATAACAACTTCGCGAATAATATCCAAATATCAAGATCATTCATATGTAATTCCTCAACTCCTTAGAGCGCCTAAATTCGCATCTAAAAGCAAATAAGTATGAAACACAACGAAATATTAAAATCGTGCAATAATTGTGCGAATGGTTTTTATGCCCAAAATCGTTCAGAAAGAAAAGTCTGATGTTTTAAGCTCCAAAATCCTCTATAACTTACACTTAACACTATGAAAAATTAAAACCAATGGAGGTTTTTTATATGTTTCTTTGTTTGAGCAGGTTCGGAACATTGGATTCAGGATTTTCAAATTCGTTTCCATTTAAAAACCTTCTAAAACAATGCTTTCCTGTTTTAAAGCTTTACTCTGGTGAAAATCGTTTTCAAGGCAAAACATAAAATTTCAAAAGCTAACCCCCTATAAACTGGTAGAAAGCACATAACAATATCCAACTTCACAAATAATATCCAAATATGAATTTCATTCATATGTAATTCCCAAACATCCCTAGAGCACCTAAAAAATGTATCTAAGTATGAAACACAACGAAATATTAAAATCGTGCAATAATTGTGCGAATGGTTTTTATGCCCAGAACTGCTCAGAAACAAAGTCCGATGTTTTAAGCTGCAAAATCCTTTTGTAACTTTCACTTAACACTATGAAAAATTAACACCAACGCAAGTTTTACCAAGTTTCTCTGTTTGAGTGAGTTTAAAACATTGGATTCAAGATATTCAAATTCATTTCCATTTTAAAAACCCTGCTAAAACAATGCTTTCATATTTTAAAGCTTGACTCCAGTGAAAATCATTTTCAAAGGAAAACATAAAGTTTCAAAAGCATTAGGCTTCGAGTGCTCCCCCTATAAACTGCTGAAACAATTTAGCACACATTAAGCACCAATAACAACTTCATAAATAATATCCAAATATGAAGATCATTCCTCAAAATCCTTAGAGCACCTAAAAACGTATCTAAAAGCAAATAAGTATGAAACACAGCGAAAAATTAAAATCGTGCGATAATTGTGCGAATGGTTTCTATGGCCAGAATTGTTCGAAACCAAAGCCTGATGTTGTGAACTTCAAAATCCTTTGTATAACTTACACTTAACACTATGAAAAACAACAAAAGATTAAAATCACGCGAAAATTGTTCGAATGTTTTTTTATGCCCAGAATTGTTCGAAAACGAAGTCTGATATTTTGAGCTTCAAAATCCTTTCTAAGTTACGCTTAACACTGTGAAAAATTAAAAACCAATGCTAGTTTTACCTTGTTTCATTGTTTGAGCAAGTTTTAAAACATTCGATTCAATATATTCAAATTCATTTCCATTTAAAAAACCTTCTAAAACAATTCTTCCATGTTTTTAAAAGCTGGACTATAGAGAAAATCATATTCGAAGAAAAACATAAAATTTCAAAAGCGTTGGGCTTTTAGCGCTCCTTCTATAAACTGCTAAAACAAGTTAGCAGACAACTAATCACATCAAGCGCCAATAACAACTTCGCGAATAATATCCAAATATCAAGATCATTCATATGTAATTCCTCAACTCCTTAGAGCGCCTAAATTCGCATCTAAAAGCAAATAAGTATGAAACACAACGAAATATTAAAATCGTGCAATAATTGTGCGAATGGTTTTTATGCCCAAAATCGTTCAGAAAGAAAAGTCTGATGTTTTAAGCTCCAAAATCCTCTATAACTTACACTTAACACTATGAAAAATTAAAACCAATGGAGGTTTTTTATATGTTTCTTTGTTTGAGCAGGTTCGGAACATTGGATTCAGGATTTTCAAATTCGTTTCCATTTAAAAACCTTCTAAAACAATGCTTTCCTGTTTTAAAGCTTTACTCTGGTGAAAATCGTTTTCAAGGCAAAACATAAAATTTCAAAAGCTAACCCCCTATAAACTGGTAGAAAGCACATAACAATATCCAACTTCACAAATAATATCCAAATATGAATTTCATTCATATGTAATTCCCAAACATCCCTAGAGCACCTAAAAAATGTATCTAAGTATGAAACACAACGAAATATTAAAATCGTGCAATAATTGTGCGAATGGTTTTTATGCCCAGAACTGCTCAGAAACAAAGTCCGATGTTTTAAGCTGCAAAATCCTTTTGTAACTTTCACTTAACACTATGAAAAATTAACACCAACGCAAGTTTTACCAAGTTTCTCTGTTTGAGTGAGTTTAAAACATTGGATTCAAGATATTCAAATTCATTTCCATTTTAAAAACCCTGCTAAAACAATGCTTTCATATTTTAAAGCTTGACTCCAGTGAAAATCATTTTCAAAGGAAAACATAAAGTTTCAAAAGCATTAGGCTTCGAGTGCTCCCCCTATAAACTGCTGAAACAATTTAGCACACATTAAGCACCAATAACAACTTCATAAATAATATCCAAATATGAAGATCATTCCTCAAAATCCTTAGAGCACCTAAAAACGTATCTAAAAGCAAATAAGTATGAAACACAGCGAAAAATTAAAATCGTGCGATAATTGTGCGAATGGTTTCTATGGCCAGAATTGTTCGAAACCAAAGCCTGATGTTGTGAACTTCAAAATCCTTTGTATAACTTACACTTAACACTATGAAAAACAACAAAAGATTAAAATCACGCGAAAATTGTTCGAATGTTTTTTTATGCCCAGAATTGTTCGAAAACGAAGTCTGATATTTTGAGCTTCAAAATCCTTTCTAAGTTACGCTTAACACTGTGAAAAATTAAAAACCAATGCTAGTTTTACCTTGTTTCATTGTTTGAGCAAGTTTTAAAACATTCGATTCAATATATTCAAATTCATTTCCATTTAAAAAACCTTCTAAAACAATTCTTCCATGTTTTTAAAAGCTGGACTATAGAGAAAATCATATTCGAAGAAAAACATAAAATTTCAAAAGCGTTGGGCTTTTAGCGCTCCTTCTATAAACTGCTAAAACAAGTTAGCAGACAACTAATCACATCAAACGCCAATAACAACTTCGCGAATAATATCCAAATATCAAGATCATTCATATGTAATTCCTCAACTCCTTAGAGCGCCTAAATTCGCATCTAAAAGCAAATAAGTATGAAACACAACGAAATATTAAAATCGTGCAATAATTGTGCGAATGGTTTTTATGCCCAAAATCGTTCAGAAAGAAAAGTCTGATGTTTTAAGCTCCAAAATCCTCTATAACTTACACTTAACACTATGAAAAATTAAAACCAATGGAGGTTTTTTATATGTTTCTTTGTTTGAGCAGGTTCGGAACATTGGATTCAGGATTTTCAAATTCGTTTCCATTTAAAAACCTTATAAAACAATGCTTTCCTGTTTTAAAGCTTTACTCTGGTGAAAATCGTTTTCAAGGCAAAGCATAAAATTTCAAAAGCTAACCCCCTATAAACTGGTAGAAAGCACATAACAATATCCAACTTCACAAATAATATCCAAATATGAATTTCATTCATATGTAATTCCCAAACATCCCTAGAGCACCTAAAAAATGTATCTAAGTATGAAACACAACGAAATATTAAAATCGTGCAATAATTGTGCGAATGGTTTTTATGCCCAGAACTGCTCAGAAACAAAGTCCGATGTTTTAAGCTGCAAAATCCTTTTGTAACTTTCACTTAACACTATGAAAAATTAACACCAACGCAAGTTTTACCAAGTTTCTCTGTTTGAGTGAGTTTAAAACATTGGATTCAAGATATTCAAATTCATTTCCATTTTAAAAACCCTGCTAAAACAATGCTTTCATATTTTAAAGCTTGACTCCAGTGAAAATCATTTTCAAAGGAAAACATAAAGTTTCAAAAGCATTAGGCTTCGAGTGCTCCCCCTATAAACTGCTGAAACAATTTAGCACACATTAAGCACCAATAACAACTTCATAAATAATATCCAAATATGAAGATCATTCCTCAAAATCCTTAGAGCACCTAAAAACGTATCTAAAAGCAAATAAGTATGAAACACAGCGAAAAATTAAAATCGTGCGATAATTGTGCGAATGGTTTCTATGGCCAGAATTGTTCGAAACCAAAGCCTGATGTTGTGAACTTCAAAATCCTTTGTATAACTTACACTTAACACTATGAAAAACAACAAAAGATTAAAATCACGCGAAAATTGTTCGAATGTTTTTTTATGCCCAGAATTGTTCGAAAACGAAGTCTGATATTTTGAGCTTCAAAATCCTTTCTAAGTTACGCTTAACACTGTGAAAAATTAAAAACCAATGCTAGTTTTACCTTGTTTCATTGTTTGAGCAAGTTTTAAAACATTCGATTCAATATATTCAAATTCATTTCCATTTAAAAAACCTTCTAAAACAATTCTTCCATGTTTTTAAAAGCTGGACTATAGAGAAAATCATATTCGAAGAAAAACATAAAATTTCAAAAGCGTTGGGCTTTTAGCGCTCCTTCTATAAACTGCTAAAACAAGTTAGCAGACAACTAATCACATCAAGCGCCAATAACAACTTCGCGAATAATATCCAAATATCAAGATCATTCATATGTAATTCCTCAACTCCTTAGAGCGCCTAAATTCGCATCTAAAAGCAAATAAGTATGAAACACAACGAAATATTAAAATCGTGCAATAATTGTGCGAATGGTTTTTATGCCCAAAATCGTTCAGAAAGAAAAGTCTGATGTTTTAAGCTCCAAAATCCTCTATAACTTACACTTAACACTATGAAAAATTAAAACCAATGGAGGTTTTTTATATGTTTCTTTGTTTGAGCAGGTTCGGAACATTGGATTCAGGATTTTCAAATTCGTTTCCATTTAAAAACCTTCTAAAACAATGCTTTCCTGTTTTAAAGCTTTACTCTGGTGAAAATCGTTTTCAAGGCAAAGCATAAAATTTCAAAAGCTAACCCCCTATAAACTGGTAGAAAGCACATAACAATATCCAACTTCACAAATAATATCCAAATATGAATTTCATTCATATGTAATTCCCAAACATCCCTAGAGCACCTAAAAAATGTATCTAAGTATGAAACACAACGAAATATTAAAATCGTGCAATAATTGTGCGAATGGTTTTTATGCCCAGAACTGCTCAGAAACAAAGTCCGATGTTTTAAGCTGCAAAATCCTTTTGTAACTTTCACTTAACACTATGAAAAATTAACACCAACGCAAGTTTTACCAAGTTTCTCTGTTTGAGTGAGTTTAAAACATTGGATTCAAGATATTCAAATTCATTTCCATTTTAAAAACCCTGCTAAAACAATGCTTTCATATTTTAAAGCTTGACTCCAGTGAAAATCATTTTCAAAGGAAAACATAAAGTTTCAAAAGCATTAGGCTTCGAGTGCTCCCCCTATAAACTGCTGAAACAATTTAGCACACATTAAGCACCAATAACAACTTCATAAATAATATCCAAATATGAAGATCATTCCTCAAAATCCTTAGAGCACCTAAAAACGTATCTAAAAGCAAATAAGTATGAAACACAGCGAAAAATTAAAATCGTGCGATAATTGTGCGAATGGTTTCTATGGCCAGAATTGTTCGAAACCAAAGCCTGATGTTGTGAACTTCAAAATCCTTTGTATAACTTACACTTAACACTATGAAAAACAACAAAAGATTAAAATCACGCGAAAATTGTTCGAATGTTTTTTTATGCCCAGAATTGTTCGAAAACGAAGTCTGATATTTTGAGCTTCAAAATCCTTTCTAAGTTACGCTTAACACTGTGAAAAATTAAAAACCAATGCTAGTTTTACCTTGTTTCATTGTTTGAGCAAGTTTTAAAACATTCGATTCAATATATTCAAATTCATTTCCATTTAAAAAACCTTCTAAAACAATTCTTCCATGTTTTTAAAAGCTGGACTATAGAGAAAATCATATTCGAAGAAAAACATAAAATTTCAAAAGCGTTGGGCTTTTAGCGCTCCTTCTATAAACTGCTAAAACAAGTTAGCAGACAACTAATCACATCAAGCGCCAATAACAACTTCACGAATAATATCCAAATATCAAGATCATTCATATGTAATTCCTCAACTCCTTAGAGCGCCTAAATTCGCATCTAAAAGCAAATAAGTATGAAACACAACGAAATATTAAAATCGTGCAATAATTGTGCGAATGGTTTTTATGCCCAAAATCGTTCAGAAAGAAAAGTCTGATGTTTTAAGCTCCAAAATCCTCTATAACTTACACTTAACACTATGAAAAATTAAAACCAATGGAGGTTTTTTATATGTTTCTTTGTTTGAGCAGGTTCGGAACATTGGATTCAGGATTTTCAAATTCGTTTCCATTTAAAAACCTTCTAAAACAATGCTTTCCTGTTTTAAAGCTTTACTCTGGTGAAAATCGTTTTCAAGGCAAAGCATAAAATTTCAAAAGCTAACCCCCTATAAACTGGTAGAAAGCACATAACAATATCCAACTTCACAAATAATATCCAAATATGAATTTCATTCATATGTAATTCCCAAACATCCCTAGAGCACCTAAAAAATGTATCTAAGTATGAAACACAACGAAATATTAAAATCGTGCAATAATTGTGCGAATGGTTTTTATGCCCAGAACTGCTCAGAAACAAAGTCCGATGTTTTAAGCTGCAAAATCCTTTTGTAACTTTCACTTAACACTATGAAAAATTAACACCAACGCAAGTTTTACCAAGTTTCTCTGTTTGAGTGAGTTTAAAACATTGGATTCAAGATATTCAAATTCATTTCCATTTTAAAAACCCTGCTAAAACAATGCTTTCATATTTTAAAGCTTGACTCCAGTGAAAATCATTTTCAAAGGAAAACATAAAGTTTCAAAAGCATTAGGCTTCGAGTGCTCCCCCTATAAACTGCTGAAACAATTTAGCACACATTAAGCACCAATAACAACTTCATAAATAATATCCAAATATGAAGATCATTCCTCAAAATCCTTAGAGCACCTAAAAACGTATCTAAAAGCAAATAAGTATGAAACACAGCGAAAAATTAAAATCGTGCGATAATTGTGCGAATGGTTTCTATGGCCAGAATTGTTCGAAACCAAAGCCTGATGTTGTGAACTTCAAAATCCTTTGTATAACTTACACTTAACACTATGAAAAACAACAAAAGATTAAAATCACGCGAAAATTGTTCGAATGTTTTTTTATGCCCAGAATTGTTCGAAAACGAAGTCTGATATTTTGAGCTTCAAAATCCTTTCTAAGTTACGCTTAACACTGTGAAAAATTAAAAACCAATGCTAGTTTTACCTTGTTTCATTGTTTGAGCAAGTTTTAAAACATTCGATTCAATATATTCAAATTCATTTCCATTTAAAAAACCTTCTAAAACAATTCTTCCATGTTTTTAAAAGCTGGACTATAGAGAAAATCATATTCGAAGAAAAACATAAAATTTCAAAAGCGTTGGGCTTTTAGCGCTCCTTCTATAAACTGCTAAAACAAGTTAGCAGACAACTAATCACATCAAGCGCCAATAACAACTTCACGAATAATATCCAAATATCAAGATCATTCATATGTAATTCCTCAACTCCTTAGAGCGCCTAAATTCGCATCTAAAAGCAAATAAGTATGAAACACAACGAAATATTAAAATCGTGCAATAATTGTGCGAATGGTTTTTATGCCCAAAATCGTTCAGAAAGAAAAGTCTGATGTTTTAAGCTCCAAAATCCTCTATAACTTACACTTAACACTATGAAAAATTAAAACCAATGGAGGTTTTTTATATGTTTCTTTGTTTGAGCAGGTTCGGAACATTGGATTCAGGATTTTCAAATTCGTTTCCATTTAAAAACCTTCTAAAACAATGCTTTCCTGTTTTAAAGCTTTACTCTGGTGAAAATCGTTTTCAAGGCAAAACATAAAATTTCAAAAGCTAACCCCCTATAAACTGGTAGAAAGCACATAACAATATCCAACTTCACAAATAATATCCAAATATGAATTTCATTCATATGTAATTCCCAAACATCCCTAGAGCACCTAAAAAATGTATCTAAGTATGAAACACAACGAAATATTAAAATCGTGCAATAATTGTGCGAATGGTTTTTATGCCCAGAACTGCTCAGAAACAAAGTCCGATGTTTTAAGCTGCAAAATCCTTTTGTAACTTTCACTTAACACTATGAAAAATTAACACCAACGCAAGTTTTACCAAGTTTCTCTGTTTGAGTGAGTTTAAAACATTGGATTCAAGATATTCAAATTCATTTCCATTTTAAAAACCCTGCTAAAACAATGCTTTCATATTTTAAAGCTTGACTCCAGTGAAAATCATTTTCAAAGGAAAACATAAAGTTTCAAAAGCATTAGGCTTCGAGTGCTCCCCCTATAAACTGCTGAAACAATTTAGCACACATTAAGCACCAATAACAACTTCATAAATAATATCCAAATATGAAGATCATTCCTCAAAATCCTTAGAGCACCTAAAAACGTATCTAAAAGCAAATAAGTATGAAACACAGCGAAAAATTAAAATCGTGCGATAATTGTGCGAACGGTTTCTATGCCCAGAATTGTTCGAAACCAAAGCCTGATGCTGTGAACTTCAAAATCCTTTGTATAACTTACACTTAACACTATGAAAAACAACAAAAGATTAAAATCACGCGAAAATTGTTCGAATGTTTTTTTATGCCCAGAATTGTTCGAAAACGAAGTATGATATTTTGAGCTTCAAAATCCTTTCTAAGTTACGCTTAACACTGTGAAAAATTAAAAACCAATGCTAGTTTTACCTTGTTTCATTGTTTGAGCAAGTTTTAAAACATTCGATTCAATATATTCAAATTCATTTCCATTTAAAAAACCTTCTAAAACAATTCTTCCATGTTTTTAAAAGCTGGACTATAGAGAAAATCATATTCGAAGAAAAACATAAAATTTCAAAAGCGTTGGGCTTTTAGCGCTCCTTCTATAAACTGCTAAAACAAGTTAGCAGACAACTAATCACATCAAGCGCCAATAACAACTTCACGAATAATATCCAAATATCAAGATCATTCATATGTAATTCCTCAACTCCTTAGAGCGCCTAAATTCGCATCTAAAAGCAAATAAGTATGAAACACAACGAAATATTAAAATCGTGCAATAATTGTGCGAATGGTTTTTATGCCCAAAATCGTTCAGAAAGAAAAGTCTGATGTTTTAAGCTCCAAAATCCTCTATAACTTACACTTAACACTATGAAAAATTAAAACCAATGGAGGTTTTTTATATGTTTCTTTGTTTGAGCAGGTTCGGAACATTGGATTCAGGATTTTCAAATTCGTTTCCATTTAAAAACCTTCTAAAACAATGCTTTCCTGTTTTAAAGCTTTACTCTGGTGAAAATCGTTTTCAAGGCAAAGCATAAAATTTCAAAAGCTAACCCCCTATAAACTGGTAGAAAGCACATAACAATATCCAACTTCACAAATAATATCCAAATATGAATTTCATTCATATGTAATTCCCAAACATCCCTAGAGCACCTAAAAAATGTATCTAAGTATGAAACACAACGAAATATTAAAATCGTGCAATAATTGTGCGAATGGTTTTTATGCCCAGAACTGCTCAGAAACAAAGTCCGATGTTTTAAGCTGCAAAATCCTTTTGTAACTTTCACTTAACACTATGAAAAATTAACACCAACGCAAGTTTTACCAAGTTTCTCTGTTTGAGTGAGTTTAAAACATTGGATTCAAGATATTCAAATTCATTTCCATTTTAAAAACCCTGCTAAAACAATGCTTTCATATTTTAAAGCTTGACTCCAGTGAAAATCATTTTCAAAGGAAAACATAAAGTTTCAAAAGCATTAGGCTTCGAGTGCTCCCCCTATAAACTGCTGAAACAATTTAGCACACATTAAGCACCAATAACAACTTCATAAATAATATCCAAATATGAAGATCATTCCTCAAAATCCTTAGAGCACCTAAAAACGTATCTAAAAGCAAATAAGTATGAAACACAGCGAAAAATTAAAATCGTGCGATAATTGTGCGAATGGTTTCTATGGCCAGAATTGTTCGAAACCAAAGCCTGATGTTGTGAACTTCAAAATCCTTTGTATAACTTACACTTAACACTATGAAAAACAACAAAAGATTAAAATCACGCGAAAATTGTTCGAATGTTTTTTTATGCCCAGAATTGTTCGAAAACGAAGTCTGATATTTTGAGCTTCAAAATCCTTTCTAAGTTACGCTTAACACTGTGAAAAATTAAAAACCAATGCTAGTTTTACCTTGTTTCATTGTTTGAGCAAGTTTTAAAACATTCGATTCAATATATTCAAATTCATTTCCATTTAAAAAACCTTCTAAAACAATTCTTCCATGTTTTTAAAAGCTGGACTATAGAGAAAATCATATTCGAAGAAAAACATAAAATTTCAAAAGCGTTGGGCTTTTAGCGCTCCTTCTATAAACTGCTAAAACAAGTTAGCAGACAACTAATCACATCAAGCGCCAATAACAACTTCACGAATAATATCCAAATATCAAGATCATTCATATGTAATTCCTCAACTCCTTAGAGCGCCTAAATTCGCATCTAAAAGCAAATAAGTATGAAACACAACGAAATATTAAAATCGTGCAATAATTGTGCGAATGGTTTTTATGCCCAAAATCGTTCAGAAAGAAAAGTCTGATGTTTTAAGCTCCAAAATCCTCTATAACTTACACTTAACACTATGAAAAATTAAAACCAATGGAGGTTTTTTATATGTTTCTTTGTTTGAGCAGGTTCGGAACATTGGATTCAGGATTTTCAAATTCGTTTCCATTTAAAAACCTTCTAAAACAATGCTTTCCTGTTTTAAAGCTTTACTCTGGTGAAAATCGTTTTCAAGGCAAAGCATAAAATTTCAAAAGCTAACCCCCTATAAACTGGTAGAAAGCACATAACAATATCCAACTTCACAAATAATATCCAAATATGAATTTCATTCATATGTAATTCCCAAACATCCCTAGAGCACCTAAAAAATGTATCTAAGTATGAAACACAACGAAATATTAAAATCGTGCAATAATTGTGCGAATGGTTTTTATGCCCAGAACTGCTCAGAAACAAAGTCCGATGTTTTAAGCTGCAAAATCCTTTTGTAACTTTCACTTAACACTATGAAAAATTAACACCAACGCAAGTTTTACCAAGTTTCTCTGTTTGAGTGAGTTTAAAACATTGGATTCAAGATATTCAAATTCATTTCCATTTTAAAAACCCTGCTAAAACAATGCTTTCATATTTTAAAGCTTGACTCCAGTGAAAATCATTTTCAAAGGAAAACATAAAGTTTCAAAAGCATTAGGCTTCGAGTGCTCCCCCTATAAACTGCTGAAACAATTTAGCACACATTAAGCACCAATAACAACTTCATAAATAATATCCAAATATGAAGATCATTCCTCAAAATCCTTAGAGCACCTAAAAACGTATCTAAAAGCAAATAAGTATGAAACACAGCGAAAAATTAAAATCGTGCGATAATTGTGCGAATGGTTTCTATGGCCAGAATTGTTCGAAACCAAAGCCTGATGTTGTGAACTTCAAAATCCTTTGTATAACTTACACTTAACACTATGAAAAACAACAAAAGATTAAAATCACGCGAAAATTGTTCGAATGTTTTTTTATGCCCAGAATTGTTCGAAAACGAAGTCTGATATTTTGAGCTTCAAAATCCTTTCTAAGTTACGCTTAACACTGTGAAAAATTAAAAACCAATGCTAGTTTTACCTTGTTTCATTGTTTGAGCAAGTTTTAAAACATTCGATTCAATATATTCAAATTCATTTCCATTTAAAAAACCTTCTAAAACAATTCTTCCATGTTTTTAAAAGCTGGACTATAGAGAAAATCATATTCGAAGAAAAACATAAAATTTCAAAAGCGTTGGGCTTTTAGCGCTCCTTCTATAAACTGCTAAAACAAGTTAGCAGACAACTAATCACATCAAGCGCCAATAACAACTTCACGAATAATATCCAAATATCAAGATCATTCATATGTAATTCCTCAACTCCTTAGAGCGCCTAAATTCGCATCTAAAAGCAAATAAGTATGAAACACAACGAAATATTAAAATCGTGCAATAATTGTGCGAATGGTTTTTATGCCCAAAATCGTTCAGAAAGAAAAGTCTGATGTTTTAAGCTCCAAAATCCTCTATAACTTACACTTAACACTATGAAAAATTAAAACCAATGGAGGTTTTTTATATGTTTCTTTGTTTGAGCAGGTTCGGAACATTGGATTCAGGATTTTCAAATTCGTTTCCATTTAAAAACCTTCTAAAACAATGCTTTCCTGTTTTAAAGCTTTACTCTGGTGAAAATCGTTTTCAAGGCAAAGCATAAAATTTCAAAAGCTAACCCCCTATAAACTGGTAGAAAGCACATAACAATATCCAACTTCACAAATAATATCCAAATATGAATTTCATTCATATGTAATTCCCAAACATCCCTAGAGCACCTAAAAAATGTATCTAAGTATGAAACACAACGAAATATTAAAATCGTGCAATAATTGTGCGAATGGTTTTTATGCCCAGAACTGCTCAGAAACAAAGTCCGATGTTTTAAGCTGCAAAATCCTTTTGTAACTTTCACTTAACACTATGAAAAATTAACACCAACGCAAGTTTTACCAAGTTTCTCTGTTTGAGTGAGTTTAAAACATTGGATTCAAGATATTCAAATTCATTTCCATTTTAAAAACCCTGCTAAAACAATGCTTTCATATTTTAAAGCTTGACTCCAGTGAAAATCATTTTCAAAGGAAAACATAAAGTTTCAAAAGCATTAGGCTTCGAGTGCTCCCCCTATAAACTGCTGAAACAATTTAGCACACATTAAGCACCAATAACAACTTCATAAATAATATCCAAATATGAAGATCATTCCTCAAAATCCTTAGAGCACCTAAAAACGTATCTAAAAGCAAATAAGTATGAAACACAGCGAAAAATTAAAATCGTGCGATAATTGTGCGAATGGTTTCTATGGCCAGAATTGTTCGAAACCAAAGCCTGATGTTGTGAACTTCAAAATCCTTTGTATAACTTACACTTAACACTATGAAAAACAACAAAAGATTAAAATCACGCGAAAATTGTTCGAATGTTTTTTTATGCCCAGAATTGTTCGAAAACGAAGTCTGATATTTTGAGCTTCAAAATCCTTTCTAAGTTACGCTTAACACTGTGAAAAATTAAAAACCAATGCTAGTTTTACCTTGTTTCATTGTTTGAGCAAGTTTTAAAACATTCGATTCAATATATTCAAATTCATTTCCATTTAAAAAACCTTCTAAAACAATTCTTCCATGTTTTTAAAAGCTGGACTATAGAGAAAATCATATTCGAAGAAAAACATAAAATTTCAAAAGCGTTGGGCTTTTAGCGCTCCTTCTATAAACTGCTAAAACAAGTTAGCAGACAACTAATCACATCAAGCGCCAATAACAACTTCACGAATAATATCCAAATATCAAGATCATTCATATGTAATTCCTCAACTCCTTAGAGCGCCTAAATTCGCATCTAAAAGCAAATAAGTATGAAACACAACGAAATATTAAAATCGTGCAATAATTGTGCGAATGGTTTTTATGCCCAAAATCGTTCAGAAAGAAAAGTCTGATGTTTTAAGCTCCAAAATCCTCTATAACTTACACTTAACACTATGAAAAATTAAAACCAATGGAGGTTTTTTATATGTTTCTTTGTTTGAGCAGGTTCGGAACATTGGATTCAGGATTTTCAAATTCGTTTCCATTTAAAAACCTTCTAAAACAATGCTTTCCTGTTTTAAAGCTTTACTCTGGTGAAAATCGTTTTCAAGGCAAAGCATAAAATTTCAAAAGCTAACCCCCTATAAACTGGTAGAAAGCACATAACAATATCCAACTTCACAAATAATATCCAAATATGAATTTCATTCATATGTAATTCCCAAACATCCCTAGAGCACCTAAAAAATGTATCTAAGTATGAAACACAACGAAATATTAAAATCGTGCAATAATTGTGCGAATGGTTTTTATGCCCAGAACTGCTCAGAAACAAAGTCCGATGTTTTAAGCTGCAAAATCCTTTTGTAACTTTCACTTAACACTATGAAAAATTAACACCAACGCAAGTTTTACCAAGTTTCTCTGTTTGAGTGAGTTTAAAACATTGGATTCAAGATATTCAAATTCATTTCCATTTTAAAAACCCTGCTAAAACAATGCTTTCATATTTTAAAGCTTGACTCCAGTGAAAATCATTTTCAAAGGAAAACATAAAGTTTCAAAAGCATTAGGCTTCGAGTGCTCCCCCTATAAACTGCTGAAACAATTTAGCACACATTAAGCACCAATAACAACTTCATAAATAATATCCAAATATGAAGATCATTCCTCAAAATCCTTAGAGCACCTAAAAACGTATCTAAAAGCAAATAAGTATGAAACACAGCGAAAAATTAAAATCGTGCGATAATTGTGCGAATGGTTTCTATGGCCAGAATTGTTCGAAACCAAAGCCTGATGTTGTGAACTTCAAAATCCTTTGTATAACTTACACTTAACACTATGAAAAACAACAAAAGATTAAAATCACGCGAAAATTGTTCGAATGTTTTTTTATGCCCAGAATTGTTCGAAAACGAAGTATGATATTTTGAGCTTCAAAATCCTTTCTAAGTTACGCTTAACACTGTGAAAAATTAAAAACCAATGCTAGTTTTACCTTGTTTCATTGTTTGAGCAAGTTTTAAAACATTCGATTCAATATATTCAAATTCATTTCCATTTAAAAAACCTTCTAAAACAATTCTTCCATGTTTTTAAAAGCTGGACTATAGAGAAAATCATATTCGAAGAAAAACATAAAATTTCAAAAGCGTTGGGCTTTTAGCGCTCCTTCTATAAACTGCTAAAACAAGTTAGCAGACAACTAATCACATCAAGCGCCAATAACAACTTCACGAATAATATCCAAATATCAAGATCATTCATATGTAATTCCTCAACTCCTTAGAGCGCCTAAATTCGCATCTAAAAGCAAATAAGTATGAAACACAACGAAATATTAAAATCGTGCAATAATTGTGCGAATGGTTTTTATGCCCAAAATCGTTCAGAAAGAAAAGTCTGATGTTTTAAGCTCCAAAATCCTCTATAACTTACACTTAACACTATGAAAAATTAAAACCAATGGAGGTTTTTTATATGTTTCTTTGTTTGAGCAGGTTCGGAACATTGGATTCAGGATTTTCAAATTCGTTTCCATTTAAAAACCTTCTAAAACAATGCTTTCCTGTTTTAAAGCTTTACTCTGGTGAAAATCGTTTTCAAGGCAAAGCATAAAATTTCAAAAGCTAACCCCCTATAAACTGGTAGAAAGCACATAACAATATCCAACTTCACAAATAATATCCAAATATGAATTTCATTCATATGTAATTCCCAAACATCCCTAGAGCACCTAAAAAATGTATCTAAGTATGAAACACAACGAAATATTAAAATCGTGCAATAATTGTGCGAATGGTTTTTATGCCCAGAACTGCTCAGAAACAAAGTCCGATGTTTTAAGCTGCAAAATCCTTTTGTAACTTTCACTTAACACTATGAAAAATTAACACCAACGCAAGTTTTACCAAGTTTCTCTGTTTGAGTGAGTTTAAAACATTGGATTCAAGATATTCAAATTCATTTCCATTTTAAAAACCCTGCTAAAACAATGCTTTCATATTTTAAAGCTTGACTCCAGTGAAAATCATTTTCAAAGGAAAACATAAAGTTTCAAAAGCATTAGGCTTCGAGTGCTCCCCCTATAAACTGCTGAAACAATTTAGCACACATTAAGCACCAATAACAACTTCATAAATAATATCCAAATATGAAGATCATTCCTCAAAATCCTTAGAGCACCTAAAAACGTATCTAAAAGCAAATAAGTATGAAACACAGCGAAAAATTAAAATCGTGCGATAATTGTGCGAATGGTTTCTATGGCCAGAATTGTTCGAAACCAAAGCCTGATGTTGTGAACTTCAAAATCCTTTGTATAACTTACACTTAACACTATGAAAAACAACAAAAGATTAAAATCACGCGAAAATTGTTCGAATGTTTTTTTATGCCCAGAATTGTTCGAAAACGAAGTCTGATATTTTGAGCTTCAAAATCCTTTCTAAGTTACGCTTAACACTGTGAAAAATTAAAAACCAATGCTAGTTTTACCTTGTTTCATTGTTTGAGCAAGTTTTAAAACATTCGATTCAATATATTCAAATTCATTTCCATTTAAAAAACCTTCTAAAACAATTCTTCCATGTTTTTAAAAGCTGGACTATAGAGAAAATCATATTCGAAGAAAAACATAAAATTTCAAAAGCGTTGGGCTTTTAGCGCTCCTTCTATAAACTGCTAAAACAAGTTAGCAGACAACTAATCACATCAAGCGCCAATAACAACTTCACGAATAATATCCAAATATCAAGATCATTCATATGTAATTCCTCAACTCCTTAGAGCGCCTAAATTCGCATCTAAAAGCAAATAAGTATGAAACACAACGAAATATTAAAATCGTGCAATAATTGTGCGAATGGTTTTTATGCCCAAAATCGTTCAGAAAGAAAAGTCTGATGTTTTAAGCTCCAAAATCCTCTATAACTTACACTTAACACTATGAAAAATTAAAACCAATGGAGGTTTTTTATATGTTTCTTTGTTTGAGCAGGTTCGGAACATTGGATTCAGGATTTTCAAATTCGTTTCCATTTAAAAACCTTCTAAAACAATGCTTTCCTGTTTTAAAGCTTTACTCTGGTGAAAATCGTTTTCAAGGCAAAGCATAAAATTTCAAAAGCTAACCCCCTATAAACTGGTAGAAAGCACATAACAATATCCAACTTCACAAATAATATCCAAATATGAATTTCATTCATATGTAATTCCCAAACATCCCTAGAGCACCTAAAAAATGTATCTAAGTATGAAACACAACGAAATATTAAAATCGTGCAATAATTGTGCGAATGGTTTTTATGCCCAGAACTGCTCAGAAACAAAGTCCGATGTTTTAAGCTGCAAAATCCTTTTGTAACTTTCACTTAACACTATGAAAAATTAACACCAACGCAAGTTTTACCAAGTTTCTCTGTTTGAGTGAGTTTAAAACATTGGATTCAAGATATTCAAATTCATTTCCATTTTAAAAACCCTGCTAAAACAATGCTTTCATATTTTAAAGCTTGACTCCAGTGAAAATCATTTTCAAAGGAAAACATAAAGTTTCAAAAGCATTAGGCTTCGAGTGCTCCCCCTATAAACTGCTGAAACAATTTAGCACACATTAAGCACCAATAACAACTTCATAAATAATATCCAAATATGAAGATCATTCCTCAAAATCCTTAGAGCACCTAAAAACGTATCTAAAAGCAAATAAGTATGAAACACAGCGAAAAATTAAAATCGTGCGATAATTGTGCGAATGGTTTCTATGGCCAGAATTGTTCGAAACCAAAGCCTGATGTTGTGAACTTCAAAATCCTTTGTATAACTTACACTTAACACTATGAAAAACAACAAAAGATTAAAATCACGCGAAAATTGTTCGAATGTTTTTTTATGCCCAGAATTGTTCGAAAACGAAGTCTGATATTTTGAGCTTCAAAATCCTTTCTAAGTTACGCTTAACACTGTGAAAAATTAAAAACCAATGCTAGTTTTACCTTGTTTCATTGTTTGAGCAAGTTTTAAAACATTCGATTCAATATATTCAAATTCATTTCCATTTAAAAAACCTTCTAAAACAATTCTTCCATGTTTTTAAAAGCTGGACTATAGAGAAAATCATATTCGAAGAAAAACATAAAATTTCAAAAGCGTTGGGCTTTTAGCGCTCCTTCTATAAACTGCTAAAACAAGTTAGCAGACAACTAATCACATCAAGCGCCAATAACAACTTCACGAATAATATCCAAATATCAAGATCATTCATATGTAATTCCTCAACTCCTTAGAGCGCCTAAATTCGCATCTAAAAGCAAATAAGTATGAAACACAACGAAATATTAAAATCGTGCAATAATTGTGCGAATGGTTTTTATGCCCAAAATCGTTCAGAAAGAAAAGTCTGATGTTTTAAGCTCCAAAATCCTCTATAACTTACACTTAACACTATGAAAAATTAAAACCAATGGAGGTTTTTTATATGTTTCTTTGTTTGAGCAGGTTCGGAACATTGGATTCAGGATTTTCAAATTCGTTTCCATTTAAAAACCTTCTAAAACAATGCTTTCCTGTTTTAAAGCTTTACTCTGGTGAAAATCGTTTTCAAGGCAAAGCATAAAATTTCAAAAGCTAACCCCCTATAAACTGGTAGAAAGCACATAACAATATCCAACTTCACAAATAATATCCAAATATGAATTTCATTCATATGTAATTCCCAAACATCCCTAGAGCACCTAAAAAATGTATCTAAGTATGAAACACAACGAAATATTAAAATCGTGCAATAATTGTGCGAATGGTTTTTATGCCCAGAACTGCTCAGAAACAAAGTCCGATGTTTTAAGCTGCAAAATCCTTTTGTAACTTTCACTTAACACTATGAAAAATTAACACCAACGCAAGTTTTACCAAGTTTCTCTGTTTGAGTGAGTTTAAAACATTGGATTCAAGATATTCAAATTCATTTCCATTTTAAAAACCCTGCTAAAACAATGCTTTCATATTTTAAAGCTTGACTCCAGTGAAAATCATTTTCAAAGGAAAACATAAAGTTTCAAAAGCATTAGGCTTCGAGTGCTCCCCCTATAAACTGCTGAAACAATTTAGCACACATTAAGCACCAATAACAACTTCATAAATAATATCCAAATATGAAGATCATTCCTCAAAATCCTTAGAGCACCTAAAAACGTATCTAAAAGCAAATAAGTATGAAACACAGCGAAAAATTAAAATCGTGCGATAATTGTGCGAATGGTTTCTATGGCCAGAATTGTTCGAAACCAAAGCCTGATGTTGTGAACTTCAAAATCCTTTGTATAACTTACACTTAACACTATGAAAAACAACAAAAGATTAAAATCACGCGAAAATTGTTCGAATGTTTTTTTATGCCCAGAATTGTTCGAAAACGAAGTCTGATATTTTGAGCTTCAAAATCCTTTCTAAGTTACGCTTAACACTGTGAAAAATTAAAAACCAATGCTAGTTTTACCTTGTTTCATTGTTTGAGCAAGTTTTAAAACATTCGATTCAATATATTCAAATTCATTTCCATTTAAAAAACCTTCTAAAACAATTCTTCCATGTTTTTAAAAGCTGGACTATAGAGAAAATCATATTCGAAGAAAAACATAAAATTTCAAAAGCGTTGGGCTTTTAGCGCTCCTTCTATAAACTGCTAAAACAAGTTAGCAGACAACTAATCACATCAAGCGCCAATAACAACTTCACGAATAATATCCAAATATCAAGATCATTCATATGTAATTCCTCAACTCCTTAGAGCGCCTAAATTCGCATCTAAAAGCAAATAAGTATGAAACACAACGAAATATTAAAATCGTGCAATAATTGTGCGAATGGTTTTTATGCCCAAAATCGTTCAGAAAGAAAAGTCTGATGTTTTAAGCTCCAAAATCCTCTATAACTTACACTTAACACTATGAAAAATTAAAACCAATGGAGGTTTTTTATATGTTTCTTTGTTTGAGCAGGTTCGGAACATTGGATTCAGGATTTTCAAATTCGTTTCCATTTAAAAACCTTCTAAAACAATGCTTTCCTGTTTTAAAGCTTTACTCTGGTGAAAATCGTTTTCAAGGCAAAGCATAAAATTTCAAAAGCTAACCCCCTATAAACTGGTAGAAAGCACATAACAATATCCAACTTCACAAATAATATCCAAATATGAATTTCATTCATATGTAATTCCCAAACATCCCTAGAGCACCTAAAAAATGTATCTAAGTATGAAACACAACGAAATATTAAAATCGTGCAATAATTGTGCGAATGGTTTTTATGCCCAGAACTGCTCAGAAACAAAGTCCGATGTTTTAAGCTGCAAAATCCTTTTGTAACTTTCACTTAACACTATGAAAAATTAACACCAACGCAAGTTTTACCAAGTTTCTCTGTTTGAGTGAGTTTAAAACATTGGATTCAAGATATTCAAATTCATTTCCATTTTAAAAACCCTGCTAAAACAATGCTTTCATATTTTAAAGCTTGACTCCAGTGAAAATCATTTTCAAAGGAAAACATAAAGTTTCAAAAGCATTAGGCTTCGAGTGCTCCCCCTATAAACTGCTGAAACAATTTAGCACACATTAAGCACCAATAACAACTTCATAAATAATATCCAAATATGAAGATCATTCCTCAAAATCCTTAGAGCACCTAAAAACGTATCTAAAAGCAAATAAGTATGAAACACAGCGAAAAATTAAAATCGTGCGATAATTGTGCGAATGGTTTCTATGGCCAGAATTGTTCGAAACCAAAGCCTGATGTTGTGAACTTCAAAATCCTTTGTATAACTTACACTTAACACTATGAAAAACAACAAAAGATTAAAATCACGCGAAAATTGTTCGAATGTTTTTTTATGCCCAGAATTGTTCGAAAACGAAGTCTGATATTTTGAGCTTCAAAATCCTTTCTAAGTTACGCTTAACACTGTGAAAAATTAAAAACCAATGCTAGTTTTACCTTGTTTCATTGTTTGAGCAAGTTTTAAAACATTCGATTCAATATATTCAAATTCATTTCCATTTAAAAAACCTTCTAAAACAATTCTTCCATGTTTTTAAAAGCTGGACTATAGAGAAAATCATATTCGAAGAAAAACATAAAATTTCAAAAGCGTTGGGCTTTTAGCGCTCCTTCTATAAACTGCTAAAACAAGTTAGCAGACAACTAATCACATCAAGCGCCAATAACAACTTCACGAATAATATCCAAATATCAAGATCATTCATATGTAATTCCTCAACTCCTTAGAGCGCCTAAATTCGCATCTAAAAGCAAATAAGTATGAAACACAACGAAATATTAAAATCGTGCAATAATTGTGCGAATGGTTTTTATGCCCAAAATCGTTCAGAAAGAAAAGTCTGATGTTTTAAGCTCCAAAATCCTCTATAACTTACACTTAACACTATGAAAAATTAAAACCAATGGAGGTTTTTTATATGTTTCTTTGTTTGAGCAGGTTCGGAACATTGGATTCAGGATTTTCAAATTCGTTTCCATTTAAAAACCTTCTAAAACAATGCTTTCCTGTTTTAAAGCTTTACTCTGGTGAAAATCGTTTTCAAGGCAAAGCATAAAATTTCAAAAGCTAACCCCCTATAAACTGGTAGAAAGCACATAACAATATCCAACTTCACAAATAATATCCAAATATGAATTTCATTCATATGTAATTCCCAAACATCCCTAGAGCACCTAAAAAATGTATCTAAGTATGAAACACAACGAAATATTAAAATCGTGCAATAATTGTGCGAATGGTTTTTATGCCCAGAACTGCTCAGAAACAAAGTCCGATGTTTTAAGCTGCAAAATCCTTTTGTAACTTTCACTTAACACTATGAAAAATTAACACCAACGCAAGTTTTACCAAGTTTCTCTGTTTGAGTGAGTTTAAAACATTGGATTCAAGATATTCAAATTCATTTCCATTTTAAAAACCCTGCTAAAACAATGCTTTCATATTTTAAAGCTTGACTCCAGTGAAAATCATTTTCAAAGGAAAACATAAAGTTTCAAAAGCATTAGGCTTCGAGTGCTCCCCCTATAAACTGCTGAAACAATTTAGCACACATTAAGCACCAATAACAACTTCATAAATAATATCCAAATATGAAGATCATTCCTCAAAATCCTTAGAGCACCTAAAAACGTATCTAAAAGCAAATAAGTATGAAACACAGCGAAAAATTAAAATCGTGCGATAATTGTGCGAATGGTTTCTATGGCCAGAATTGTTCGAAACCAAAGCCTGATGTTGTGAACTTCAAAATCCTTTGTATAACTTACACTTAACACTATGAAAAACAACAAAAGATTAAAATCACGCGAAAATTGTTCGAATGTTTTTTTATGCCCAGAATTGTTCGAAAACGAAGTCTGATATTTTGAGCTTCAAAATCCTTTCTAAGTTACGCTTAACACTGTGAAAAATTAAAAACCAATGCTAGTTTTACCTTGTTTCATTGTTTGAGCAAGTTTTAAAACATTCGATTCAATATATTCAAATTCATTTCCATTTAAAAAACCTTCTAAAACAATTCTTCCATGTTTTTAAAAGCTGGACTATAGAGAAAATCATATTCGAAGAAAAACATAAAATTTCAAAAGCGTTGGGCTTTTAGCGCTCCTTCTATAAACTGCTAAAACAAGTTAGCAGACAACTAATCACATCAAGCGCCAATAACAACTTCACGAATAATATCCAAATATCAAGATCATTCATATGTAATTCCTCAACTCCTTAGAGCGCCTAAATTCGCATCTAAAAGCAAATAAGTATGAAACACAACGAAATATTAAAATCGTGCAATAATTGTGCGAATGGTTTTTATGCCCAAAATCGTTCAGAAAGAAAAGTCTGATGTTTTAAGCTCCAAAATCCTCTATAACTTACACTTAACACTATGAAAAATTAAAACCAATGGAGGTTTTTTATATGTTTCTTTGTTTGAGCAGGTTCGGAACATTGGATTCAGGATTTTCAAATTCGTTTCCATTTAAAAACCTTCTAAAACAATGCTTTCCTGTTTTAAAGCTTTACTCTGGTGAAAATCGTTTTCAAGGCAAAGCATAAAATTTCAAAAGCTAACCCCCTATAAACTGGTAGAAAGCACATAACAATATCCAACTTCACAAATAATATCCAAATATGAATTTCATTCATATGTAATTCCCAAACATCCCTAGAGCACCTAAAAAATGTATCTAAGTATGAAACACAACGAAATATTAAAATCGTGCAATAATTGTGCGAATGGTTTTTATGCCCAGAACTGCTCAGAAACAAAGTCCGATGTTTTAAGCTGCAAAATCCTTTTGTAACTTTCACTTAACACTATGAAAAATTAACACCAACGCAAGTTTTACCAAGTTTCTCTGTTTGAGTGAGTTTAAAACATTGGATTCAAGATATTCAAATTCATTTCCATTTTAAAAACCCTGCTAAAACAATGCTTTCATATTTTAAAGCTTGACTCCAGTGAAAATCATTTTCAAAGGAAAACATAAAGTTTCAAAAGCATTAGGCTTCGAGTGCTCCCCCTATAAACTGCTGAAACAATTTAGCACACATTAAGCACCAATAACAACTTCATAAATAATATCCAAATATGAAGATCATTCCTCAAAATCCTTAGAGCACCTAAAAACGTATCTAAAAGCAAATAAGTATGAAACACAGCGAAAAATTAAAATCGTGCGATAATTGTGCGAATGGTTTCTATGGCCAGAATTGTTCGAAACCAAAGCCTGATGTTGTGAACTTCAAAATCCTTTGTATAACTTACACTTAACACTATGAAAAACAACAAAAGATTAAAATCACGCGAAAATTGTTCGAATGTTTTTTTATGCCCAGAATTGTTCGAAAACGAAGTCTGATATTTTGAGCTTCAAAATCCTTTCTAAGTTACGCTTAACACTGTGAAAAATTAAAAACCAATGCTAGTTTTACCTTGTTTCATTGTTTGAGCAAGTTTTAAAACATTCGATTCAATATATTCAAATTCATTTCCATTTAAAAAACCTTCTAAAACAATTCTTCCATGTTTTTAAAAGCTGGACTATAGAGAAAATCATATTCGAAGAAAAACATAAAATTTCAAAAGCGTTGGGCTTTTAGCGCTCCTTCTATAAACTGCTAAAACAAGTTAGCAGACAACTAATCACATCAAGCGCCAATAACAACTTCACGAATAATATCCAAATATCAAGATCATTCATATGTAATTCCTCAACTCCTTAGAGCGCCTAAATTCGCATCTAAAAGCAAATAAGTATGAAACACAACGAAATATTAAAATCGTGCAATAATTGTGCGAATGGTTTTTATGCCCAAAATCGTTCAGAAAGAAAAGTCTGATGTTTTAAGCTCCAAAATCCTCTATAACTTACACTTAACACTATGAAAAATTAAAACCAATGGAGGTTTTTTATATGTTTCTTTGTTTGAGCAGGTTCGGAACATTGGATTCAGGATTTTCAAATTCGTTTCCATTTAAAAACCTTCTAAAACAATGCTTTCCTGTTTTAAAGCTTTACTCTGGTGAAAATCGTTTTCAAGGCAAAGCATAAAATTTCAAAAGCTAACCCCCTATAAACTGGTAGAAAGCACATAACAATATCCAACTTCACAAATAATATCCAAATATGAATTTCATTCATATGTAATTCCCAAACATCCCTAGAGCACCTAAAAAATGTATCTAAGTATGAAACACAACGAAATATTAAAATCGTGCAATAATTGTGCGAATGGTTTTTATGCCCAGAACTGCTCAGAAACAAAGTCCGATGTTTTAAGCTGCAAAATCCTTTTGTAACTTTCACTTAACACTATGAAAAATTAACACCAACGCAAGTTTTACCAAGTTTCTCTGTTTGAGTGAGTTTAAAACATTGGATTCAAGATATTCAAATTCATTTCCATTTTAAAAACCCTGCTAAAACAATGCTTTCATATTTTAAAGCTTGACTCCAGTGAAAATCATTTTCAAAGGAAAACATAAAGTTTCAAAAGCATTAGGCTTCGAGTGCTCCCCCTATAAACTGCTGAAACAATTTAGCACACATTAAGCACCAATAACAACTTCATAAATAATATCCAAATATGAAGATCATTCCTCAAAATCCTTAGAGCACCTAAAAACGTATCTAAAAGCAAATAAGTATGAAACACAGCGAAAAATTAAAATCGTGCGATAATTGTGCGAATGGTTTCTATGGCCAGAATTGTTCGAAACCAAAGCCTGATGTTGTGAACTTCAAAATCCTTTGTATAACTTACACTTAACACTATGAAAAACAACAAAAGATTAAAATCACGCGAAAATTGTTCGAATGTTTTTTTATGCCCAGAATTGTTCGAAAACGAAGTCTGATATTTTGAGCTTCAAAATCCTTTCTAAGTTACGCTTAACACTGTGAAAAATTAAAAACCAATGCTAGTTTTACCTTGTTTCATTGTTTGAGCAAGTTTTAAAACATTCGATTCAATATATTCAAATTCATTTCCATTTAAAAAACCTTCTAAAACAATTCTTCCATGTTTTTAAAAGCTGGACTATAGAGAAAATCATATTCGAAGAAAAACATAAAATTTCAAAAGCGTTGGGCTTTTAGCGCTCCTTCTATAAACTGCTAAAACAAGTTAGCAGACAACTAATCACATCAAGCGCCAATAACAACTTCACGAATAATATCCAAATATCAAGATCATTCATATGTAATTCCTCAACTCCTTAGAGCGCCTAAATTCGCATCTAAAAGCAAATAAGTATGAAACACAACGAAATATTAAAATCGTGCAATAATTGTGCGAATGGTTTTTATGCCCAAAATCGTTCAGAAAGAAAAGTCTGATGTTTTAAGCTCCAAAATCCTCTATAACTTACACTTAACACTATGAAAAATTAAAACCAATGGAGGTTTTTTATATGTTTCTTTGTTTGAGCAGGTTCGGAACATTGGATTCAGGATTTTCAAATTCGTTTCCATTTAAAAACCTTCTAAAACAATGCTTTCCTGTTTTAAAGCTTTACTCTGGTGAAAATCGTTTTCAAGGCAAAGCATAAAATTTCAAAAGCTAACCCCCTATAAACTGGTAGAAAGCACATAACAATATCCAACTTCACAAATAATATCCAAATATGAATTTCATTCATATGTAATTCCCAAACATCCCTAGAGCACCTAAAAAATGTATCTAAGTATGAAACACAACGAAATATTAAAATCGTGCAATAATTGTGCGAATGGTTTTTATGCCCAGAACTGCTCAGAAACAAAGTCCGATGTTTTAAGCTGCAAAATCCTTTTGTAACTTTCACTTAACACTATGAAAAATTAACACCAACGCAAGTTTTACCAAGTTTCTCTGTTTGAGTGAGTTTAAAACATTGGATTCAAGATATTCAAATTCATTTCCATTTTAAAAACCCTGCTAAAACAATGCTTTCATATTTTAAAGCTTGACTCCAGTGAAAATCATTTTCAAAGGAAAACATAAAGTTTCAAAAGCATTAGGCTTCGAGTGCTCCCCCTATAAACTGCTGAAACAATTTAGCACACATTAAGCACCAATAACAACTTCATAAATAATATCCAAATATGAAGATCATTCCTCAAAATCCTTAGAGCACCTAAAAACGTATCTAAAAGCAAATAAGTATGAAACACAGCGAAAAATTAAAATCGTGCGATAATTGTGCGAATGGTTTCTATGGCCAGAATTGTTCGAAACCAAAGCCTGATGTTGTGAACTTCAAAATCCTTTGTATAACTTACACTTAACACTATGAAAAACAACAAAAGATTAAAATCACGCGAAAATTGTTCGAATGTTTTTTTATGCCCAGAATTGTTCGAAAACGAAGTCTGATATTTTGAGCTTCAAAATCCTTTCTAAGTTACGCTTAACACTGTGAAAAATTAAAAACCAATGCTAGTTTTACCTTGTTTCATTGTTTGAGCAAGTTTTAAAACATTCGATTCAATATATTCAAATTCATTTCCATTTAAAAAACCTTCTAAAACAATTCTTCCATGTTTTTAAAAGCTGGACTATAGAGAAAATCATATTCGAAGAAAAACATAAAATTTCAAAAGCGTTGGGCTTTTAGCGCTCCTTCTATAAACTGCTAAAACAAGTTAGCAGACAACTAATCACATCAAGCGCCAATAACAACTTCACGAATAATATCCAAATATCAAGATCATTCATATGTAATTCCTCAACTCCTTAGAGCGCCTAAATTCGCATCTAAAAGCAAATAAGTATGAAACACAACGAAATATTAAAATCGTGCAATAATTGTGCGAATGGTTTTTATGCCCAAAATCGTTCAGAAAGAAAAGTCTGATGTTTTAAGCTCCAAAATCCTCTATAACTTACACTTAACACTATGAAAAATTAAAACCAATGGAGGTTTTTTATATGTTTCTTTGTTTGAGCAGGTTCGGAACATTGGATTCAGGATTTTCAAATTCGTTTCCATTTAAAAACCTTCTAAAACAATGCTTTCCTGTTTTAAAGCTTTACTCTGGTGAAAATCGTTTTCAAGGCAAAGCATAAAATTTCAAAAGCTAACCCCCTATAAACTGGTAGAAAGCACATAACAATATCCAACTTCACAAATAATATCCAAATATGAATTTCATTCATATGTAATTCCCAAACATCCCTAGAGCACCTAAAAAATGTATCTAAGTATGAAACACAACGAAATATTAAAATCGTGCAATAATTGTGCGAATGGTTTTTATGCCCAGAACTGCTCAGAAACAAAGTCCGATGTTTTAAGCTGCAAAATCCTTTTGTAACTTTCACTTAACACTATGAAAAATTAACACCAACGCAAGTTTTACCAAGTTTCTCTGTTTGAGTGAGTTTAAAACATTGGATTCAAGATATTCAAATTCATTTCCATTTTAAAAACCCTGCTAAAACAATGCTTTCATATTTTAAAGCTTGACTCCAGTGAAAATCATTTTCAAAGGAAAACATAAAGTTTCAAAAGCATTAGGCTTCGAGTGCTCCCCCTATAAACTGCTGAAACAATTTAGCACACATTAAGCACCAATAACAACTTCATAAATAATATCCAAATATGAAGATCATTCCTCAAAATCCTTAGAGCACCTAAAAACGTATCTAAAAGCAAATAAGTATGAAACACAGCGAAAAATTAAAATCGTGCGATAATTGTGCGAATGGTTTCTATGGCCAGAATTGTTCGAAACCAAAGCCTGATGTTGTGAACTTCAAAATCCTTTGTATAACTTACACTTAACACTATGAAAAACAACAAAAGATTAAAATCACGCGAAAATTGTTCGAATGTTTTTTTATGCCCAGAATTGTTCGAAAACGAAGTCTGATATTTTGAGCTTCAAAATCCTTTCTAAGTTACGCTTAACACTGTGAAAAATTAAAAACCAATGCTAGTTTTACCTTGTTTCATTGTTTGAGCAAGTTTTAAAACATTCGATTCAATATATTCAAATTCATTTCCATTTAAAAAACCTTCTAAAACAATTCTTCCATGTTTTTAAAAGCTGGACTATAGAGAAAATCATATTCGAAGAAAAACATAAAATTTCAAAAGCGTTGGGCTTTTAGCGCTCCTTCTATAAACTGCTAAAACAAGTTAGCAGACAACTAATCACATCAAGCGCCAATAACAACTTCACGAATAATATCCAAATATCAAGATCATTCATATGTAATTCCTCAACTCCTTAGAGCGCCTAAATTCGCATCTAAAAGCAAATAAGTATGAAACACAACGAAATATTAAAATCGTGCAATAATTGTGCGAATGGTTTTTATGCCCAAAATCGTTCAGAAAGAAAAGTCTGATGTTTTAAGCTCCAAAATCCTCTATAACTTACACTTAACACTATGAAAAATTAAAACCAATGGAGGTTTTTTATATGTTTCTTTGTTTGAGCAGGTTCGGAACATTGGATTCAGGATTTTCAAATTCGTTTCCATTTAAAAACCTTCTAAAACAATGCTTTCCTGTTTTAAAGCTTTACTCTGGTGAAAATCGTTTTCAAGGCAAAGCATAAAATTTCAAAAGCTAACCCCCTATAAACTGGTAGAAAGCACATAACAATATCCAACTTCACAAATAATATCCAAATATGAATTTCATTCATATGTAATTCCCAAACATCCCTAGAGCACCTAAAAAATGTATCTAAGTATGAAACACAACGAAATATTAAAATCGTGCAATAATTGTGCGAATGGTTTTTATGCCCAGAACTGCTCAGAAACAAAGTCCGATGTTTTAAGCTGCAAAATCCTTTTGTAACTTTCACTTAACACTATGAAAAATTAACACCAACGCAAGTTTTACCAAGTTTCTCTGTTTGAGTGAGTTTAAAACATTGGATTCAAGATATTCAAATTCATTTCCATTTTAAAAACCCTGCTAAAACAATGCTTTCATATTTTAAAGCTTGACTCCAGTGAAAATCATTTTCAAAGGAAAACATAAAGTTTCAAAAGCATTAGGCTTCGAGTGCTCCCCCTATAAACTGCTGAAACAATTTAGCACACATTAAGCACCAATAACAACTTCATAAATAATATCCAAATATGAAGATCATTCCTCAAAATCCTTAGAGCACCTAAAAACGTATCTAAAAGCAAATAAGTATGAAACACAGCGAAAAATTAAAATCGTGCGATAATTGTGCGAATGGTTTCTATGGCCAGAATTGTTCGAAACCAAAGCCTGATGTTGTGAACTTCAAAATCCTTTGTATAACTTACACTTAACACTATGAAAAACAACAAAAGATTAAAATCACGCGAAAATTGTTCGAATGTTTTTTTATGCCCAGAATTGTTCGAAAACGAAGTCTGATATTTTGAGCTTCAAAATCCTTTCTAAGTTACGCTTAACACTGTGAAAAATTAAAAACCAATGCTAGTTTTACCTTGTTTCATTGTTTGAGCAAGTTTTAAAACATTCGATTCAATATATTCAAATTCATTTCCATTTAAAAAACCTTCTAAAACAATTCTTCCATGTTTTTAAAAGCTGGACTATAGAGAAAATCATATTCGAAGAAAAACATAAAATTTCAAAAGCGTTGGGCTTTTAGCGCTCCTTCTATAAACTGCTAAAACAAGTTAGCAGACAACTAATCACATCAAGCGCCAATAACAACTTCACGAATAATATCCAAATATCAAGATCATTCATATGTAATTCCTCAACTCCTTAGAGCGCCTAAATTCGCATCTAAAAGCAAATAAGTATGAAACACAACGAAATATTAAAATCGTGCAATAATTGTGCGAATGGTTTTTATGCCCAAAATCGTTCAGAAAGAAAAGTCTGATGTTTTAAGCTCCAAAATCCTCTATAACTTACACTTAACACTATGAAAAATTAAAACCAATGGAGGTTTTTTATATGTTTCTTTGTTTGAGCAGGTTCGGAACATTGGATTCAGGATTTTCAAATTCGTTTCCATTTAAAAACCTTCTAAAACAATGCTTTCCTGTTTTAAAGCTTTACTCTGGTGAAAATCGTTTTCAAGGCAAAGCATAAAATTTCAAAAGCTAACCCCCTATAAACTGGTAGAAAGCACATAACAATATCCAACTTCACAAATAATATCCAAATATGAATTTCATTCATATGTAATTCCCAAACATCCCTAGAGCACCTAAAAAATGTATCTAAGTATGAAACACAACGAAATATTAAAATCGTGCAATAATTGTGCGAATGGTTTTTATGCCCAGAACTGCTCAGAAACAAAGTCCGATGTTTTAAGCTGCAAAATCCTTTTGTAACTTTCACTTAACACTATGAAAAATTAACACCAACGCAAGTTTTACCAAGTTTCTCTGTTTGAGTGAGTTTAAAACATTGGATTCAAGATATTCAAATTCATTTCCATTTTAAAAACCCTGCTAAAACAATGCTTTCATATTTTAAAGCTTGACTCCAGTGAAAATCATTTTCAAAGGAAAACATAAAGTTTCAAAAGCATTAGGCTTCGAGTGCTCCCCCTATAAACTGCTGAAACAATTTAGCACACATTAAGCACCAATAACAACTTCATAAATAATATCCAAATATGAAGATCATTCCTCAAAATCCTTAGAGCACCTAAAAACGTATCTAAAAGCAAATAAGTATGAAACACAGCGAAAAATTAAAATCGTGCGATAATTGTGCGAATGGTTTCTATGGCCAGAATTGTTCGAAACCAAAGCCTGATGTTGTGAACTTCAAAATCCTTTGTATAACTTACACTTAACACTATGAAAAACAACAAAAGATTAAAATCACGCGAAAATTGTTCGAATGTTTTTTTATGCCCAGAATTGTTCGAAAACGAAGTCTGATATTTTGAGCTTCAAAATCCTTTCTAAGTTACGCTTAACACTGTGAAAAATTAAAAACCAATGCTAGTTTTACCTTGTTTCATTGTTTGAGCAAGTTTTAAAACATTCGATTCAATATATTCAAATTCATTTCCATTTAAAAAACCTTCTAAAACAATTCTTCCATGTTTTTAAAAGCTGGACTATAGAGAAAATCATATTCGAAGAAAAACATAAAATTTCAAAAGCGTTGGGCTTTTAGCGCTCCATTCTATAAACTGCTAAAACAAGTTAGCAGACAACTAATCACATCAAGCGCCAATAACAACTTCACGAATAATATCCAAATATCAAGATCATTCATATGTAATTCCTCAACTCCTTAGAGCGCCTAAATTCGCATCTAAAAGCAAATAAGTATGAAACACAACGAAATATTAAAATCGTGCAATAATTGTGCGAATGGTTTTTATGCCCAAAAATCGTTCAGAAAGAAAAGTCTGATGTTTTAAGCTCCAAAATCCTCTATAACTTACACTTAACACTATGAAAAATTAAAACCAATGGAGGTTTTTTATATGTTTCTTTGTTTGAGCAGGTTCGGAACATTGGATTCAGGATTTTCAAATTCGTTTCCATTTAAAAACCTTCTAAAACAATGCTTTCCTGTTTTAAAGCTTTACTCTGGTGAAAATCGTTTTCAAGGCAAAGCATAAAATTTCAAAAGCTAACCCCCTATAAACTGGTAGAAAGCACATAACAATATCCAACTTCACAAATAATATCCAAATATGAATTTCATTCATATGTAATTCCCAAACATCCCTAGAGCACCTAAAAAATGTATCTAAGTATGAAACACAACGAAATATTAAAATCGTGCAATAATTGTGCGAATGGTTTTTATGCCCAGAACTGCTCAGAAACAAAGTCCGATGTTTTAAGCTGCAAAATCCTTTTGTAACTTTCACTTAACACTATGAAAAATTAACACCAACGCAAGTTTTACCAAGTTTCTCTGTTTGAGTGAGTTTAAAACATTGGATTCAAGATATTCAAATTCATTTCCATTTTAAAAACCCTGCTAAAACAATGCTTTCATATTTTAAAGCTTGACTCCAGTGAAAATCATTTTCAAAGGAAAACATAAAGTTTCAAAAGCATTAGGCTTCGAGTGCTCCCCCTATAAACTGCTGAAACAATTTAGCACACATTAAGCACCAATAACAACTTCATAAATAATATCCAAATATGAAGATCATTCCTCAAAATCCTTAGAGCACCTAAAAACGTATCTAAAAGCAAATAAGTATGAAACACAGCGAAAAATTAAAATCGTGCGATAATTGTGCGAATGGTTTCTATGGCCAGAATTGTTCGAAACCAAAGCCTGATGTTGTGAACTTCAAAATCCTTTGTATAACTTACACTTAACACTATGAAAAACAACAAAAGATTAAAATCACGCGAAAATTGTTCGAATGTTTTTTTATGCCCAGAATTGTTCGAAAACGAAGTCTGATATTTTGAGCTTCAAAATCCTTTCTAAGTTACGCTTAACACTGTGAAAAATTAAAAACCAATGCTAGTTTTACCTTGTTTCATTGTTTGAGCAAGTTTTAAAACATTCGATTCAATATATTCAAATTCATTTCCATTTAAAAAACCTTCTAAAACAATTCTTCCATGTTTTTAAAAGCTGGACTATAGAGAAAATCATATTCGAAGAAAAACATAAAATTTCAAAAGCGTTGGGCTTTTAGCGCTCCTTCTATAAACTGCTAAAACAAGTTAGCAGACAACTAATCACATCAAGCGCCAATAACAACTTCACGAATAATATCCAAATATCAAGATCATTCATATGTAATTCCTCAACTCCTTAGAGCGCCTAAATTCGCATCTAAAAGCAAATAAGTATGAAACACAACGAATATTAAAATCGTGCAATAATTGTGCGAATGGTTTTTATGCCCAAAATCGTTCAGAAAGAAAAGTCTGATGTTTTAAGCTCCAAAATCCTCTATAACTTACACTTAACACTATGAAAAATTAAAACCAATGGAGGTTTTTTATATGTTTCTTTGTTTGAGCAGGTTCGGAACATTGGATTCAGGATTTTCAAATTCGTTTCCATTTAAAACCTTCTAAAACAATGCTTTCCTGTTTTAAAGCTTTACTCTGGTGAAAATCGTTTTCAAGGCAAAGCATAAAATTTCAAAAGCTAACCCCCTATAAACTGGTAGAAAGCACATAACAATATCCAACTTCACAAATAATATCCAAATATGAATTTCATTCATATGTAATTCCCAAACATCCCTAGAGCACCTAAAAAATGTATCTAAGTATGAAACACAACGAAATATTAAAATCGTGCAATAATTGTGCGAATGGTTTTTATGCCCAGAACTGCTCAGAAACAAAGTCCGATGTTTTAAGCTGCAAAATCCTTTTGTAACTTTCACTTAACACTATGAAAAATTAACACCAACGCAAGTTTTACCAAGTTTCTCTGTTTGAGTGAGTTTAAAACATTGGATTCAAGATATTCAAATTCATTTCCATTTTAAAAACCCTGCTAAAACAATGCTTTCATATTTTAAAGCTTGACTCCAGTGAAAATCATTTTCAAAGGAAAACATAAAGTTTCAAAAGCATTAGGCTTCGAGTGCTCCCCCTATAAACTGCTGAAACAATTTAGCACACATTAAGCACCAATAACAACTTCATAAATAATATCCAAATATGAAGATCATTCCTCAAAATCCTTAGAGCACCTAAAAACGTATCTAAAAGCAAATAAGTATGAAACACAGCGAAAAATTAAAATCGTGCGATAATTGTGCGAATGGTTTCTATGGCCAGAATTGTTCGAAACCAAAGCCTGATGTTGTGAACTTCAAAATCCTTTGTATAACTTACACTTAACACTATGAAAACAACAAAAGATTAAAATCACGCGAAAATTGTTCGAATGTTTTTTTATGCCCAGAATTGTTCGAAAACGAAGTCTGATATTTTGAGCTTCAAAATCCTTTCTAAGTTACGCTTAACACTGTGAAAAATTAAAAACCAATGCTAGTTTTACCTTGTTTCATTGTTTGAGCAAGTTTTAAAACATTCGATTCAATATATTCAAATTCATTTCCATTTAAAAAACCTTCTAAAACAATTCTTCCATGTTTTTAAAAGCTGGACTATAGAGAAAATCATATTCGAAGAAAAACATAAAATTTCAAAAGCGTTGGGCTTTTAGCGCTCCTTCTATAAACTGCTAAAACAAGTTAGCAGACAACTAATCACATCAAGCGCCAATAACAACTTCACGAATAATATCCAAATATCAAGATCATTCATATGTAATTCCTCAACTCCTTAGAGCGCCTAAATTCGCATCTAAAAGCAAATAAGTATGAAACACAACGAAATATTAAAATCGTGCAATAATTGTGCGAATGGTTTTTATGCCCAAAATCGTTCAGAAAGAAAAGTCTGATGTTTTAAGCTCCAAAATCCTCTATAACTTACACTTAACACTATGAAAAATTAAAACCAATGGAGGTTTTTTATATGTTTCTTTGTTTGAGCAGGTTCGGAACATTGGATTCAGGATTTTCAAATTCGTTTCCATTTAAAAACCTTCTAAAACAATGCTTTCCTGTTTTAAAGCTTTACTCTGGTGAAAATCGTTTTCAAGGCAAAGCATAAAATTTCAAAAGCTAACCCCCTATAAACTGGTAGAAAGCACATAACAATATCCAACTTCACAAATAATATCCAAATATGAATTTCATTCATATGTAATTCCCAAACATCCCTAGAGCACCTAAAAAATGTATCTAAGTATGAAACACAACGAAATATTAAAATCGTGCAATAATTGTGCGAATGGTTTTTATGCCCAGAACTGCTCAGAAACAAAGTCCGATGTTTTAAGCTGCAAAATCCTTTTGTAACTTTCACTTAACACTATGAAAAATTAACACCAACGCAAGTTTTACCAAGTTTCTCTGTTGAGTGAGTTTAAAACATTGGATTCAAGATATTCAAATTCATTTCCATTTTAAAAACCCTGCTAAAACAATGCTTTCATATTTTAAAGCTTGACTCCAGTGAAAATCATTTTCAAAGGAAAACATAAGTTTCAAAAGCATTAGGCTTCGAGTGCTCCCCCTATAAACTGCTGAAACAATTTAGCACACATTAAGCACCAATAACAACTTCATAAATAATATCCAAATATGAAGATCATTCCTCAAAATCCTTAGAGCACCTAAAAACGTATCTAAAAGCAAATAAGTATGAAACACAGCGAAAAATTAAAATCGTGCGATAATTGTGCGAATGGTTTCTATGGCCAGAATTGTTCGAAACCAAAGCCTGATGTTGTGAACTTCAAAATCCTTTGTATAACTTACACTTAACACTATGAAAAACAACAAAAGATTAAAATCACGCGAAAATTGTTCGAATGTTTTTTTATGCCCAGAATTGTTCGAAAACGAAGTCTGATATTTTGAGCTTCAAAATCCTTTCTAAGTTACGCTTAACACTGTGAAAAATTAAAAACCAATGCTAGTTTTACCTTGTTTCATTGTTTGAGCAAGTTTAAAACATTCGATTCAATATATTCAAATTCATTTCCATTTAAAAAACCTTCTAAAACAATTCTTCCATGTTTTTAAAAGCTGGACTATAGAGAAAATCATATTCGAAGAAAAACATAAAATTTCAAAAGCGTTGGGCTTTTAGCGCTCCTTCTATAAACTGCTAAAACAAGTTAGCAGACAACTAATCACATCAAGCGCCAATAACAACTTCACGAATAATATCCAAATATCAAGATCATTCATATGTAATTCCTCAACTCCTTAGAGCGCCTAAATTCGCATCTAAAAGCAAATAAGTATGAAACACAACGAAATATTAAAATCGTGCAATAATTGTGCGAATGGTTTTTATGCCCAAAAATCGTTCAGAAAGAAAAGTCTGATGTTTTAAGCTCCAAATCCTCTATAACTTACACTTAACACTATGAAAAATTAAAACCAATGGAGGTTTTTTATATGTTTCTTTGTTTGAGCAGGTTCGGAACATTGGATCAGGATTTTCAAATTCGTTTCCATTTAAAAACCTTCTAAAACAATGCTTTCCTGTTTTAAAGCTTTACTCTGGTGAAAATCGTTTTCAAGGCAAAGCATAAAATTTCAAAAGCTAACCCCCTATAAACTGGTAGAAAGCACATAACAATATCCAACTTCACAAATAATATCCAAATATGAATTTCATTCATATGTAATTCCCAAGACATCCCTAGAGCACCTAAAAAATGTATCTAAGTATGAAACACAACGAAATATTAAAATCGTGCAATAATTGTGCGAATGGTTTTTATGCCCAGAACTGCTCAGAAACAAAGTCCGATGTTTTAAGCTGCAAAATCCTTTTGTAACTTTCACTTAACACTATGAAAAATTAACACCAACGCAAGTTTTACCAAGTTTCTCTGTTTGAGTGAGTTTAAAACATTGGATTCAAGATATTCAAATTCATTTCCATTTTAAAAACCTGCTAAAACAATGCTTTCATATTTTAAAGCTTGACTCCAGTGAAAATCATTTTCAAAGGAAAACATAAAGTTTCAAAAGCATTAGGCTTCGAGTGCTCCCCCTATAAACTGCTGAAACAATTTAGCACACATTAAGCACCAATAACAACTTCATAAATAATATCCAAATATGAAGATCATTCCTCAAAATCCTTAGAGCACCTAAAAACGTATCTAAAAGCAAATAAGTATGAAACACAGCGAAAAATTAAAATCGTGCGATAATTGTGCGAATGGTTTCTATGGCCAGAATTGTTCGAAACCAAAGCCTGATGTTGTGAACTTCAAAATCCTTTGTATAACTTACACTTAACACTATGAAAAACAACAAAAGATTAAAATCACGCGAAAATTGTTCGAATGTTTTTTATGCCCAGAATTGTTCGAAAACGAAGTCTGATATTTTGAGCTTCAAAATCCTTTCTAAGTTACGCTTAACACTGTGAAAAATTAAAAACCAATGCTAGTTTTACCTTGTTTCATTGTTTGAGCAAGTTTTAAAACATTCGATTCAATATATTCAAATTCATTTCCATTTAAAAACCTTCTAAAACAATTCTTCCATGTTTTTAAAAGCTGGACTATAGAGAAAATCATATTCGAAGAAAAACATAAAATTTCAAAAGCGTTGGGCTTTTAGCGCTCCTTCTATAAACTGCTAAAACAAGTTAGCAGACAACTAATCACATCAAGCGCCAATAACAACTTCACGAATAATATCCAAATATCAAGATCATTCATATGTAATTCCTCAACTCCTTAGAGCGCCTAAATTCGCATCTAAAAGCAAATAAGTATGAAACACAACGAAATATTAAAATCGTGCAATAATTGTGCGAATGGTTTTTATGCCCAAAATCGTTCAGAAAGAAAAGTCTGATGTTTTAAGCTCCAAAATCCTCTATAACTTACACTTAACACTATGAAAAATTAAAACCAATGGAGGTTTTTTATATGTTTCTTTGTTTGAGCAGGTTCGGAACATTGGATTCAGGATTTTCAAATTCGTTTCCATTTAAAAACCTTCTAAAACAATGCTTTCCTGTTTTAAAGCTTTACTCTGGTGAAAATCGTTTTCAAGGCAAAGCATAAAATTTCAAAAGCTAACCCCCTATAAACTGGTAGAAAGCACATAACAATATCCAACTTCACAAATAATATCCAAATATGAATTTCATTCATATGTAATTCCCAAACATCCCTAGAGCACCTAAAAAATGTATCTAAGTATGAAACACAACGAAATATTAAAATCGTGCAATAATTGTGCGAATGGTTTTTATGCCCAGAACTGCTCAGAAACAAAGTCCGATGTTTTAAGCTGCAAAATCCTTTTGTAACTTTCACTTAACACTATGAAAAATTAACACCAACGCAAGTTTTACCAAGTTTCTCTGTTTGAGTGAGTTTAAAACATTGGATTCAAGATATTCAAATTCATTTCCATTTTAAAAACCCTGCTAAAACAATGCTTTCATATTTTAAAGCTTGACTCCAGTGAAAATCATTTTCAAAGGAAAACATAAAGTTTCAAAAGCATTAGGCTTCGAGTGCTCCCCCTATAAACTGCTGAAACAATTTAGCACACATTAAGCACCAATAACAACTTCATAAATAATATCCAAATATGAAGATCATTCCTCAAAATCCTTAGAGCACCTAAAAACGTATCTAAAAGCAAATAAGTATGAAACACAGCGAAAAATTAAAATCGTGCGATAATTGTGCGAATGGTTTCATATGGCCAGAATTGTTCGAAACCAAAGCCTGATGTTGTGAACTTCAAAATCCTTTGTATAACTTACACTTAACACTATGAAAAAACAACAAAAGATTAAAATCACGCGAAAATTGTTCGAGATGTTTTTTTTATGCCCAGAATTGTTCGAAAACGAAGTCTGATATTTTGAGCTTCAAATCTTTCTAAGTACGCTTAACACTGTGAAAAATTAAAAACCAATGCTAGTTTTACCTTGTTTCATTGTTTGAGCAAGTTTTTAAAACATTCGATTCAATATATTCAAATTCATTTCCATTTAAAAAACCTTCTAAAACAATTCTTCCATGTTTTTAAAAGCTGGACTATAGAGAAAATCATATTCGAAGAAAAACATAAAATTTCAAAAGCGTTGGGGCTTTTAGCGCTCCTTCTATAAACTGCTAAAACGAAGTTAGCAGACAACTAATCACATCAAGCGCCAATAACAACTTCACGAATAATATCCAAATATCAAGATCATTCATATGTAATTCCTCAACTCCTTAGAGCGCCTAAATTCGCATCTAAAAGCAAATAAGTATGAAACACAACGAAATATTAAAATCGTGCAATAATTGTGCGAATGGGTTTTTATGCCCAAAATCGTTCAGAAAGAAAAGTCTGATGTTTTAAGCTCCAAAATCCTCTATAACTTACACTTAACACTATGAAAAATTAAAACCAATGGAGGTTTTTTATATGTTTCTTTGTTTGAGCAGGTTCGGAACATTGGATTCAGGATTTTCAAATTCGTTTCCATTTAAAAACCTTCTAAAACAATGCTTTCCTGTTTTAAAGCTTTACTCTGGTGAAAATCGTTTTCAAGGCAAAGCATAAAATTTCAAAAGCTAACCCCCTATAAACTGGTAGAAAGCACATAACAATATCCAACTTCACAAATAATATCCAAATATGAATTTCATTCATATGTAATTCCCAAACATCCCTAGAGCACCTAAAAAATGTATCTAAGTATGAAACACAACGAAATATTAAAATCGTGCAATAATTGTGCGAATGGTTTTTATGCCCAGAACTGCTCAGAAACAAAGTCCGATGTTTTTAAGCTGCAAAATCCTTTTGTAACTTTCACTTAACACTATGAAAAATTAACACCAACGCAAGTTTTACCAAGTTTCTCTGTTTGAGTGAGTTTAAAACATTGGATTCAAGATATTCAAATTCATTTCCATTTTAAAAAACCCCTGCTAAAACAATGCTT
>NW_028322660.1:5000-7500 GCF_047325235.1 Durio zibethinus
GCGTGTGCCGATGGTGCTGGGGGTAACCGCCCGGACCAGGGCCCAACGTGTGCCGATGGTGGTCGAGGGAACCGCCCGCACCAGGGCCCAGCGTGTGCCGATGGTGCTGGGGGCAAGCGCCCGCCCCAGGGCCCAGCGTGTGCCGATGGTGCTGGGGGCAAGCGCCCGCCCCAGGGCCCAGCGTGTGCCGATGGTGCTGGGGGCAAGCGCCCGCCCCAGGGCCCAGCGTGTGCCGATGGTTATCGGGGCAACCGGCCGCACCAGGGCCCAGGGTCTGCCGATGGTGCTCGAGGCAACCGCCCGCACCAAGGCTCAGCATGTGCCGATTGTGATCGAGGCAACAACCCACACCAGGGCCCAGCTTGTGCCGATGGCGGTCGAGGCAAGTGCCCGTACCGAAGGGCAGCCTATGCCGATGATGGTCGATGCATGTGCCATCACCATGCGCCATCATGTGCCATTGATGGTCGAGGCCTTGGCCGAAGTTCGATTTTGAGCCACGGTGCCCATGCTTGGCTCCAGCATGTGCTGGTGCCGCATTTTTTTCACTCGGGACAGCATCGCCGGAGCATCGCCGGAGTACCGCCGGAGAACCTGACCGGCGGCATTGGGGTTCCGGCGATTGGGAGGGGGGCCGGGGGGGTGTGCGCACATGATGTGCGATGGGTGCTGGTACTTGGCCTTGTGTTGGCCCCCTATCCCTCATCAAACCTCTGAGAATTCACACCCCCTTAAAGAGCATTTGAGATTTTACAGGTTTGCTACCAGTAGCCGTTAAAGTGTCTGAAATGGGGACACTTTTTTCAAACGGTCACAAAATCTTCTCTACTTCGAGTTTTTAGCTGAATTTTTTTGTGCATGCCAACAAAAATAGAAGGATCATGCCTACAAAATTTGGGGCCAAAAATCCTTATAAAAAAATTTTAAAAAATCCCGAACCGCAAAAAGTTTCGAAAATCATGAAAAATAGAAAACGAGTCATCTTCCAACGAAACTTCACGTGAAGGCTTAGGGGACCATTGTATGAATTTACAAGCCATAAAAATGGCATTGGCACGGCAGAAATTTGAAGATGTGCCTAAACCCACCAGGGCCCAGCGTGTGCCGATGGTGCTCGAGGCAACCGCCCGCACCAGGGCCCAGCGTGTGCCGATGGTGCTCGAGGCAAGCGCCCGCACCAGGGCCCAGCGTGTGCCGACGGTGGTCGAGGCAACCGCCCGCACCAGGGCCGATAGTGTGCCAATGGTGCTCGAGGCAACCTGTCGCACCAGGGCCCAGCGTGTGCCGATGGTGATCGAGGCAACCTGCCGCACCAGGGCCCAGCGTGTGCCGATGCTGGTCGAGGCAAGCGCCCGCACCAGCGCCCAGCGTGTGCCGATGGCGCTCGAGGCAACCGACCGCACCAGGGCCCAGCGTGTGCCGATGGTGCTCGAGGCAACCTGCCGCACCAGGGCCCAGCGTGTGCCGATGGCGCTCGAGGCAAGCTCCCGCACCAGGGCCCAGCGTGTGCCGATGGTGCTCGAGGCAACCTGCCGCACCAGGGCCCAGCGTGTGCGGATGGTGCTCGAGGCAAGCGCCCGCACCAGGGCCCAGCGTGTGCCGATGGTGGTCGAGGCAACCGCCCGCACCAGGGCCCAGCGTGTGCCGATGGTGGTCGAGGCAACCTGCCGCACCAGGGCCCAGCGTGTGCCGATGGTGCTCGAGGCAACCGACCGCACCAGGGCCGAGCGTGTGCCGATGGTGGTCGAGGCAAGCGCCCGCACCAGGGCCCAGCGTGTGCCGATGGTGGTCGAGGCAACCTGCCGCACCAGGGCCCAGCGTGTGCCGATGGTGCTCGAGGCAACCGACCGCACCAGGGCCGAGCGTGTGCCGATGGTGCTCGAGGCAAGCGCCCGCACCAGGGCCCAGCGTGTGCCGATGGTGGTCGAGGCAACCTGCCGCACCAGGGCCCAGCGTGTGCCGATGGTGGTCGAGGCAAGCGCCCGCACCGGGGCCCAGCGTGTGCCGATGGTGGTCGAGGCAACCGCCCGCACCGGGGCCCAGCGTGTGCCGATGGTGGTCGAGGCAACCGCCCGCACCAGGGCCCAGCGTGTGCCGATGGTGGTCGAGGCAACCTGCCGCACCAGGGCCCAGCGTGTGCCGATGGTGCTCGAGGCAACCGACCGCACCAGGGCGGAGCGTGTGCCGATGGTGGTCGAGGCAACCGCCCGCACCAGGGCCCAGCGTGTGCCGATGGTGGTCGAGGCTGCCGATGGTGGTCGAGGCAACCTGCCGCACCAGGGCCCAGCGTGTGCCGATGGTGGTCGAGGCAACCGACCGCACCAGGGCCGAGCGTGTGCCGATGGTGCTCGAGGCAAGCTGCCGCACCAGGGCCCAGCGTGTGCCGATGGTGGTCGAGGCAACCGCCCGCACCAGGGCCCAGCGTGTGCCGATGGTGCTCGAGGCAACCTGCCGCACCAGGGCGGAGCGTGTGCCGATGGTGGTCGAGGCAAGCGCCCGC
>NW_028322660.1:17500-20000 GCF_047325235.1 Durio zibethinus
TGTGCCGATGGTGGTCGAGGCAAGCGCCCGCACCAGGGCCCAGCGTGTGCCGATGGTGGTCGAGGCAAGCGCCCTCACCAAGGCCGAGCGTGTGCCGATGGTGGTCGAGGCAACCGCCCGCACCAAGGGCCGGCGTGTGCCGATGGTGTTCGAGGCAACCGCCCGCACCAGGGCCCAGCGTGTGCCGATGGTGGTCGAGCCAGGAGCCCGCACCAAGGGCCGGCTTGTGCCGATGGTGTTCGGGGCAACCGCCCGCACCAGGGCCCTGCGTGTGCCGATGGTGCTGGGGGCAACCGCCCGCACCAGGGCCCAGCGTGTGCCGATGGTGCTGGGGGCAAGCGCCCGCACCAGGGCCCAGCGTGTGCCGATGGTGCTGGGGGTAACCGCCCGGACCAGGGCCCAACGTGTGCCGATGGTGGTCGAGGGAACCGCCCGCACCAGGGCCCAGCGTGTGCCGATGGTGCTGGGGGCAAGCGCCCGCCCCAGGGCCCAGCGTGTGCCGATGGTGCTGGGGGCAAGCGCCCGCCCCAGGGCCCAGCGTGTGCCGATGGTGCTGGGGGCAAGCGCCCGCCCCAGGGCCCAGCGTGTGCCGATGGTTATCGGGGCAACCGGCCGCACCAGGGCCCAGGGTCTGCCGATGGTGCTCGAGGCAACCGCCCGCACCAAGGCTCAGCATGTGCCGATTGTGATCGAGGCAACAACCCACACCAGGGCCCAGCTTGTGCCGATGGCGGTCGAGGCAAGTGCCCGTACCGAAGGGCAGCCTATGCCGATGATGGTCGATGCATGTGCCATCACCATGCGCCATCATGTGCCATTGATGGTCGAGGCCTTGGCCGAAGTTCGATTTTGAGCCACGGTGCCCATGCTTGGCTCCAGCATGTGCTGGTGCCGCATTTTTTTCACTCGGGACAGCATCGCCGGAGCATCGCCGGAGTACCGCCGGAGAACCTGACCGGCGGCATTGGGGTTCCGGCGATTGGGAGGGGGGCCGGGGGGGTGTGCGCACATGATGTGCGATGGGTGCTGGTACTTGGCCTTGTGTTGGCCCCCTATCCCTCATCAAACCTCTGAGAATTCACACCCCCTTAAAGAGCATTTGAGATTTTACAGGTTTGCTACCAGTAGCCGTTAAAGTGTCTGAAATGGGGACACTTTTTTCAAACGGTCACAAAATCTTCTCTACTTCGAGTTTTTAGCTGAATTTTTTTGTGCATGCCAACAAAAATAGAAGGATCATGCCTACAAAATTTGGGGCCAAAAATCCTTATAAAAAAATTTTAAAAAATCCCGAACCGCAAAAAGTTTCGAAAATCATGAAAAATAGAAAACGAGTCATCTTCCAACGAAACTTCACGTGAAGGCTTAGGGGACCATTGTATGAATTTACAAGCCATAAAAATGGCATTGGCACGGCAGAAATTTGAAGATGTGCCTAAACCCACCAGGGCCCAGCGTGTGCCGATGGTGCTCGAGGCAACCGCCCGCACCAGGGCCCAGCGTGTGCCGATGGTGCTCGAGGCAAGCGCCCGCACCAGGGCCCAGCGTGTGCCGACGGTGGTCGAGGCAACCGCCCGCACCAGGGCCGATAGTGTGCCAATGGTGCTCGAGGCAACCTGTCGCACCAGGGCCCAGCGTGTGCCGATGGTGATCGAGGCAACCTGCCGCACCAGGGCCCAGCGTGTGCCGATGCTGGTCGAGGCAAGCGCCCGCACCAGCGCCCAGCGTGTGCCGATGGCGCTCGAGGCAACCGACCGCACCAGGGCCCAGCGTGTGCCGATGGTGCTCGAGGCAACCTGCCGCACCAGGGCCCAGCGTGTGCCGATGGCGCTCGAGGCAAGCTCCCGCACCAGGGCCCAGCGTGTGCCGATGGTGCTCGAGGCAACCTGCCGCACCAGGGCCCAGCGTGTGCGGATGGTGCTCGAGGCAAGCGCCCGCACCAGGGCCCAGCGTGTGCCGATGGTGGTCGAGGCAACCGCCCGCACCAGGGCCCAGCGTGTGCCGATGGTGGTCGAGGCAACCTGCCGCACCAGGGCCCAGCGTGTGCCGATGGTGCTCGAGGCAACCGACCGCACCAGGGCCGAGCGTGTGCCGATGGTGGTCGAGGCAAGCGCCCGCACCAGGGCCCAGCGTGTGCCGATGGTGGTCGAGGCAACCTGCCGCACCAGGGCCCAGCGTGTGCCGATGGTGCTCGAGGCAACCGACCGCACCAGGGCCGAGCGTGTGCCGATGGTGCTCGAGGCAAGCGCCCGCACCAGGGCCCAGCGTGTGCCGATGGTGGTCGAGGCAACCTGCCGCACCAGGGCCCAGCGTGTGCCGATGGTGGTCGAGGCAAGCGCCCGCACCGGGGCCCAGCGTGTGCCGATGGTGGTCGAGGCAACCGCCCGCACCGGGGCCCAGCGTGTGCCGATGGTGGTCGAGGCAACCGCCCGCACCCGGGCCCAGCGTGTGCCGATGGTGGTCGAGGCAACCTGCCGCACCAGGGCCCAGCGTGTGCCGA
>NW_028322660.1:30000-32500 GCF_047325235.1 Durio zibethinus
GCCGATGGTGCTCGAGGCAACCGCCCGCACCAAGGGCCGGCTTGTGCCGATGGTGTTCGAGGCAACCGCCCGCACCAGGGCCCAGCGTGTGCCGATGGTGGTCGAGGCAACCGCCAGCACCAGGGCCCAGCGTGTGCCGATGGTGGTCGAGGCAACCGCCCGCACCAAGGCCGAGCGTGTGCCGATGGTGGTCGAGGCAAGCGCCCGCACCAGGGCCCAGCGTGTGCCGATGGTGGTCGAGGCAAGCGCCCTCACCAAGGCCGAGCGTGTGCCGGTGGTGGTCGAGGCAACCGCCCGCACCAGGGCCCAGCGTGTGCCGATGGTGGTCGAGGCAAGCGCCCGCACCAAGGCCGAGCGTGTGCCGATGGTGGTCGAGGCAAGCGCCCGCACCAGGGCCCAGCGTGTGCCGATGGTGGTCGAGGCAAGCGCCCTCACCAAGGCCGAGCGTGTGCCGATGGTGGTCGAGGCAACCGCCCGCACCAAGGGCCGGCGTGTGCCGATGGTGTTCGAGGCAACCGCCCGCACCAGGGCCCAGCGTGTGCCGATGGTGGTCGAGCCAGGAGCCCGCACCAAGGGCCGGCTTGTGCCGATGGTGTTCGGGGCAACCGCCCGCACCAGGGCCCTGCGTGTGCCGATGGTGCTGGGGGCAACCGCCCGCACCAGGGCCCAGCGTGTGCCGATGGTGCTGGGGGCAAGCGCCCGCACCAGGGCCCAGCGTGTGCCGATGGTGCTGGGGGTAACCGCCCGGACCAGGGCCCAACGTGTGCCGATGGTGGTCGAGGGAACCGCCCGCACCAGGGCCCAGCGTGTGCCGATGGTGCTGGGGGCAAGCGCCCGCCCCAGGGCCCAGCGTGTGCCGATGGTGCTGGGGGCAAGCGCCCGCCCCAGGGCCCAGCGTGTGCCGATGGTGCTGGGGGCAAGCGCCCGCCCCAGGGCCCAGCGTGTGCCGATGGTTATCGGGGCAACCGGCCGCACCAGGGCCCAGGGTCTGCCGATGGTGCTCGAGGCAACCGCCCGCACCAAGGCTCAGCATGTGCCGATTGTGATCGAGGCAACAACCCACACCAGGGCCCAGCTTGTGCCGATGGCGGTCGAGGCAAGTGCCCGTACCGAAGGGCAGCCTATGCCGATGATGGTCGATGCATGTGCCATCACCATGCGCCATCATGTGCCATTGATGGTCGAGGCCTTGGCCGAAGTTCGATTTTGAGCCACGGTGCCCATGCTTGGCTCCAGCATGTGCTGGTGCCGCATTTTTTTCACTCGGGACAGCATCGCCGGAGCATCGCCGGAGTACCGCCGGAGAACCTGACCGGCGGCATTGGGGTTCCGGCGATTGGGAGGGGGGCCGGGGGGGTGTGCGCACATGATGTGCGATGGGTGCTGGTACTTGGCCTTGTGTTGGCCCCCTATCCCTCATCAAACCTCTGAGAATTCACACCCCCTTAAAGAGCATTTGAGATTTTACAGGTTTGCTACCAGTAGCCGTTAAAGTGTCTGAAATGGGGACACTTTTTTCAAACGGTCACAAAATCTTCTCTACTTCGAGTTTTTAGCTGAATTTTTTTGTGCATGCCAACAAAAATAGAAGGATCATGCCTACAAAATTTGGGGCCAAAAATCCTTATAAAAAAATTTTAAAAAATCCCGAACCGCAAAAAGTTTCGAAAATCATGAAAAATAGAAAACGAGTCATCTTCCAACGAAACTTCACGTGAAGGCTTAGGGGACCATTGTATGAATTTACAAGCCATAAAAATGGCATTGGCACGGCAGAAATTTGAAGATGTGCCTAAACCCACCAGGGCCCAGCGTGTGCCGATGGTGCTCGAGGCAACCGCCCGCACCAGGGCCCAGCGTGTGCCGATGGTGCTCGAGGCAAGCGCCCGCACCAGGGCCCAGCGTGTGCCGACGGTGGTCGAGGCAACCGCTCGCACCAGGGCCGATAGTGTGCCAATGGTGCTCGAGGCAACCTGTCGCACCAGGGCCCAGCGTGTGCCGATGGTGATCGAGGCAACCTGCCGCACCAGGGCCCAGCGTGTGCCGATGCTGGTCGAGGCAAGCGCCCGCACCAGCGCCCAGCGTGTGCCGATGGCGCTCGAGGCAACCGACCGCACCAGGGCCCAGCGTGTGCCGATGGTGCTCGAGGCAACCTGCCGCACCAGGGCCCAGCGTGTGCCGATGGCGCTCGAGGCAAGCTCCCGCACCAGGGCCCAGCGTGTGCCGATGGTGCTCGAGGCAACCTGCCGCACCAGGGCCCAGCGTGTGCGGATGGTGCTCGAGGCAAGCGCCCGCACCAGGGCCCAGCGTGTGCCGATGGTGGTCGAGGCAACCGCCCGCACCAGGGCCCAGCGTGTGCCGATGGTGGTCGAGGCAACCTGCCGCACCAGGGCCCAGCGTGTGCCGATGGTGCTCGAGGCAACCGACCGCACCAGGGCCGAGCGTGTGCCGATGGTGGTCGAGGCAAGCGCCCGCACCAGGGCCCAGCGTGTGCCGATGG
>NW_028322660.1:42500-45000 GCF_047325235.1 Durio zibethinus
TACCAGTAGACGTTAAAATGTCTGAAACGGGGACACTTTTTCCAAACAAGCAAATCCCACACCGAGGGTGCGCAGGTGCCGATGGTGGTCGAGGCATGTGCCCGCAACAAGGGCCAACGTGAGCCGATGGTGGTCGAGGCAACCGCCCGCACCAGCTCGAGGCATGTGCCCACACCAAGGCCCGGCATGTATCGATGGTGTTCGACGTAGGGGCCATCTTCTGCTGATGGTGGTCGAGGCAAGAGCCCGCACCAAGGGCCAGCGTGTGCCCATGGTGCTCGAGGCAACCGTCCGCACCAGGGCCCAGCGTGTGCCGATGGTGGTCGAGGCAACCGCCCGCACCAGGGCCCAGCGTGTGCCGATGGTGCTCGAGGCAACCGCCCGCACCAAGGGCCGGCTTGTGCCGATGGTGTTCGAGGCAACCGCCCGCACCAGGGCCCAGCGTGTGCCGATGGTGGTCGAGGCAACCGCCAGCACCAGGGCCCAGCGTGTGCCGATGGTGGTCGAGGCAACCGCCCGCACCAAGGCCGAGCGTGTGCCGATGGTGGTCGAGGCAAGCGCCCGCACCAGGGCCCAGCGTGTGCCGATGGTGGTCGAGGCAAGCGCCCTCACCAAGGCCGAGCGTGTGCCGGTGGTGGTCGAGGCAACCGCCCGCACCAGGGCCCAGCGTGTGCCGATGGTGGTCGAGGCAAGCGCCCGCACCAAGGCCGAGCGTGTGCCGATGGTGGTCGAGGCAAGCGCCCGCACCAGGGCCCAGCGTGTGCCGATGGTGGTCGAGGCAAGCGCCCTCACCAAGGCCGAGCGTGTGCCGATGGTGGTCGAGGCAACCGCCCGCACCAAGGGCCGGCGTGTGCCGATGGTGTTCGAGGCAACCGCCCGCACCAGGGCCCAGCGTGTGCCGATGGTGGTCGAGCCAGGAGCCCGCACCAAGGGCCGGCTTGTGCCGATGGTGTTCGGGGCAACCGCCCGCACCAGGGCCCTGCGTGTGCCGATGGTGCTGGGGGCAACCGCCCGCACCAGGGCCCAGCGTGTGCCGATGGTGCTGGGGGCAAGCGCCCGCACCAGGGCCCAGCGTGTGCCGATGGTGCTGGGGGTAACCGCCCGGACCAGGGCCCAACGTGTGCCGATGGTGGTCGAGGGAACCGCCCGCACCAGGGCCCAGCGTGTGCCGATGGTGCTGGGGGCAAGCGCCCGCCCCAGGGCCCAGCGTGTGCCGATGGTGCTGGGGGCAAGCGCCCGCCCCAGGGCCCAGCGTGTGCCGATGGTGCTGGGGGCAAGCGCCCGCCCCAGGGCCCAGCGTGTGCCGATGGTTATCGGGGCAACCGGCCGCACCAGGGCCCAGGGTCTGCCGATGGTGCTCGAGGCAACCGCCCGCACCAAGGCTCAGCATGTGCCGATTGTGATCGAGGCAACAACCCACACCAGGGCCCAGCTTGTGCCGATGGCGGTCGAGGCAAGTGCCCGTACCGAAGGGCAGCCTATGCCGATGATGGTCGATGCATGTGCCATCACCATGCGCCATCATGTGCCATTGATGGTCGAGGCCTTGGCCGAAGTTCGATTTTGAGCCACGGTGCCCATGCTTGGCTCCAGCATGTGCTGGTGCCGCATTTTTTTCACTCGGGACAGCATCGCCGGAGCATCGCCGGAGTACCGCCGGAGAACCTGACCGGCGGCATTGGGGTTCCGGCGATTGGGAGGGGGGCCGGGGGGGTGTGCGCACATGATGTGCGATGGGTGCTGGTACTTGGCCTTGTGTTGGCCCCCTATCCCTCATCAAACCTCTGAGAATTCACACCCCCTTAAAGAGCATTTGAGATTTTACAGGTTTGCTACCAGTAGCCGTTAAAGTGTCTGAAATGGGGACACTTTTTTCAAACGGTCACAAAATCTTCTCTACTTCGAGTTTTTAGCTGAATTTTTTTGTGCATGCCAACAAAAATAGAAGGATCATGCCTACAAAATTTGGGGCCAAAAATCCTTATAAAAAAATTTTAAAAAATCCCGAACCGCAAAAAGTTTCGAAAATCATGAAAAATAGAAAACGAGTCATCTTCCAACGAAACTTCACGTGAAGGCTTAGGGGACCATTGTATGAATTTACAAGCCATAAAAATGGCATTGGCACGGCAGAAATTTGAAGATGTGCCTAAACCCACCAGGGCCCAGCGTGTGCCGATGGTGCTCGAGGCAACCGCCCGCACCAGGGCCCAGCGTGTGCCGATGGTGCTCGAGGCAAGCGCCCGCACCAGGGCCCAGCGTGTGCCGACGGTGGTCGAGGCAACCGCCCGCACCAGGGCCGATAGTGTGCCAATGGTGCTCGAGGCAACCTGTCGCACCAGGGCCCAGCGTGTGCCGATGGTGATCGAGGCAACCTGCCGCACCAGGGCCCAGCGTGTGCCGATGCTGGTCGAGGCAAGCGCCCGCACCAGCGCCCAGCGTGTGCCGATGGCGCTCGAGGCAACCGACCGCACCAGGGCCCAGCGTGTGCCGATGGTGC
>NW_028322660.1:55000-60000 GCF_047325235.1 Durio zibethinus
GCCAACCGATCGAGGCCATGGGCGCCTGCCGGTCACCGGAGCAACCAGTCGCCGGACAAAAATCGCCGGAAGGCATGCACGCCCTGTATTTCGTTCGAGGGACGTTGGCCGGGGTGCACGCAATGGGAGGCCCATCGCGCACACCTACTCCCCCCGTGGGGGGGGGAGAGGGGGTGCCGGACCACCACCCCCTAAAGAGCATTAGAGATTTTACAGATATGCTACCAGTAGACGTTAAAATGTCTGAAACGGGGACACTTTTTCCAAACAAGCAAATCCCACACCGAGGGTGCGCAGGTGCCGATGGTGGTCGAGGCATGTGCCCGCAACAAGGGCCAACGTGAGCCGATGGTGGTCGAGGCAACCGCCCGCACCAGCTCGAGGCATGTGCCCACACCAAGGCCCGGCATGTATCGATGGTGTTCGACGTAGGGGCCATCTTCTGCTGATGGTGGTCGAGGCAAGAGCCCGCACCAAGGGCCAGCGTGTGCCCATGGTGCTCGAGGCAACCGTCCGCACCAGGGCCCAGCGTGTGCCGATGGTGGTCGAGGCAACCGCCCGCACCAGGGCCCAGCGTGTGCCGATGGTGCTCGAGGCAACCGCCCGCACCAAGGGCCGGCTTGTGCCGATGGTGTTCGAGGCAACCGCCCGCACCAGGGCCCAGCGTGTGCCGATGGTGGTCGAGGCAACCGCCAGCACCAGGGCCCAGCGTGTGCCGATGGTGGTCGAGGCAACCGCCCGCACCAAGGCCGAGCGTGTGCCGATGGTGGTCGAGGCAAGCGCCCGCACCAGGGCCCAGCGTGTGCCGATGGTGGTCGAGGCAAGCGCCCTCACCAAGGCCGAGCGTGTGCCGGTGGTGGTCGAGGCAACCGCCCGCACCAGGGCCCAGCGTGTGCCGATGGTGGTCGAGGCAAGCGCCCGCACCAAGGCCGAGCGTGTGCCGATGGTGGTCGAGGCAAGCGCCCGCACCAGGGCCCAGCGTGTGCCGATGGTGGTCGAGGCAAGCGCCCTCACCAAGGCCGAGCGTGTGCCGATGGTGGTCGAGGCAACCGCCCGCACCAAGGGCCGGCGTGTGCCGATGGTGTTCGAGGCAACCGCCCGCACCAGGGCCCAGCGTGTGCCGATGGTGGTCGAGCCAGGAGCCCGCACCAAGGGCCGGCTTGTGCCGATGGTGTTCGGGGCAACCGCCCGCACCAGGGCCCTGCGTGTGCCGATGGTGCTGGGGGCAACCGCCCGCACCAGGGCCCAGCGTGTGCCGATGGTGCTGGGGGCAAGCGCCCGCACCAGGGCCCAGCGTGTGCCGATGGTGCTGGGGGTAACCGCCCGGACCAGGGCCCAACGTGTGCCGATGGTGGTCGAGGGAACCGCCCGCACCAGGGCCCAGCGTGTGCCGATGGTGCTGGGGGCAAGCGCCCGCCCCAGGGCCCAGCGTGTGCCGATGGTGCTGGGGGCAAGCGCCCGCCCCAGGGCCCAGCGTGTGCCGATGGTGCTGGGGGCAAGCGCCCGCCCCAGGGCCCAGCGTGTGCCGATGGTTATCGGGGCAACCGGCCGCACCAGGGCCCAGGGTCTGCCGATGGTGCTCGAGGCAACCGCCCGCACCAAGGCTCAGCATGTGCCGATTGTGATCGAGGCAACAACCCACACCAGGGCCCAGCTTGTGCCGATGGCGGTCGAGGCAAGTGCCCGTACCGAAGGGCAGCCTATGCCGATGATGGTCGATGCATGTGCCATCACCATGCGCCATCATGTGCCATTGATGGTCGAGGCCTTGGCCGAAGTTCGATTTTGAGCCACGGTGCCCATGCTTGGCTCCAGCATGTGCTGGTGCCGCATTTTTTTCACTCGGGACAGCATCGCCGGAGCATCGCCGGAGTACCGCCGGAGAACCTGACCGGCGGCATTGGGGTTCCGGCGATTGGGAGGGGGGCCGGGGGGGTGTGCGCACATGATGTGCGATGGGTGCTGGTACTTGGCCTTGTGTTGGCCCCCTATCCCTCATCAAACCTCTGAGAATTCACACCCCCTTAAAGAGCATTTGAGATTTTACAGGTTTGCTACCAGTAGCCGTTAAAGTGTCTGAAATGGGGACACTTTTTTCAAACGGTCACAAAATCTTCTCTACTTCGAGTTTTTAGCTGAATTTTTTTGTGCATGCCAACAAAAATAGAAGGATCATGCCTACAAAATTTGGGGCCAAAAATCCTTATAAAAAAATTTTAAAAAATCCCGAACCGCAAAAAGTTTCGAAAATCATGAAAAATAGAAAACGAGTCATCTTCCAACGAAACTTCACGTGAAGGCTTAGGGGACCATTGTATGAATTTACAAGCCATAAAAATGGCATTGGCACGGCAGAAATTTGAAGATGTGCCTAAACCCACCAGGGCCCAGCGTGTGCCGATGGTGCTCGAGGCAACCGCCCGCACCAGGGCCCAGCGTGTGCCGATGGTGCTCGAGGCAAGCGCCCGCACCAGGGCCCAGCGTGTGCCGACGGTGGTCGAGGCAACCGCCCGCACCAGGGCCGATAGTGTGCCAATGGTGCTCGAGGCAACCTGTCGCACCAGGGCCCAGCGTGTGCCGATGGTGATCGAGGCAACCTGCCGCACCAGGGCCCAGCGTGTGCCGATGCTGGTCGAGGCAAGCGCCCGCACCAGCGCCCAGCGTGTGCCGATGGCGCTCGAGGCAACCGACCGCACCAGGGCCCAGCGTGTGCCGATGGTGCTCGAGGCAACCTGCCGCACCAGGGCCCAGCGTGTGCCGATGGCGCTCGAGGCAAGCGCCCGCACCAGGGCCCAGCGTGTGCCGATGGTGGTCGAGGCAACCGCCCGCACCAGGGCCCAGCGTGTGCCGATGGTGGTCGAGGCAACCTGCCGCACCAGGGCCCAGCGTGTGCCGATGGTGCTCGAGGCAACCGACCGCACCAGGGCCGAGCGTGTGCCGATGGTGGTCGAGGCAAGCGCCCGCACCAGGGCCCAGCGTGTGCCGATGGTGGTCGAGGCAACCTGCCGCACCAGGGCCCAGCGTGTGCCGATGGTGCTCGAGGCAACCGACCGCACCAGGGCCGAGCGTGTGCCGATGGTGCTCGAGGCAAGCGCCCGCACCAGGGCCCAGCGTGTGCCGATGGTGGTCGAGGCAACCTGCCGCACCAGGGCCCAGCGTGTGCCGATGGTGGTCGAGGCAAGCGCCCGCACCGGGGCCCAGCGTGTGCCGATGGTGGTCGAGGCAACCGCCCGCACCGGGGCCCAGCGTGTGCCGATGGTGGTCGAGGCAACCGCCCGCACCAGGGCCCAGCGTGTGCCGATGGTGGTCGAGGCAACCTGCCGCACCAGGGCCCAGCGTGTGCCGATGGTGCTCGAGGCAACCGACCGCACCAGGGCGGAGCGTGTGCCGATGGTGGTCGAGGCAACCGCCCGCACCAGGGCCCAGCGTGTGCCGATGGTGGTCGAGGCTGCCGATGGTGGTCGAGGCAACCTGCCGCACCAGGGCCCAGCGTGTGCCGATGGTGGTCGAGGCAACCGACCGCACCAGGGCCGAGCGTGTGCCGATGGTGCTCGAGGCAAGCTGCCGCACCAGGGCCCAGCGTGTGCCGATGGTGGTCGAGGCAACCGCCCGCACCAGGGCCCAGCGTGTGCCGATGGTGCTCGAGGCAACCTGCCGCACCAGGGCGGAGCGTGTGCCGATGGTGGTCGAGGCAAGCGCCCGCACCAGGGCCCAGCGTGTGCCGATGGTGGTCGAGGCAACCGACCGCACCAGGGCCCAGCGTGTGCCGATGGTGCTCGAGGCAACCTGCCGCACCAGGGCCCAGCGTGTGCCGATGGTGGTCGAGGCAAGCGCCCGCACCAGGGCCCAGCGTGTGCCGATGGTGGTCGAGGCAAGCGCCCGCACCAGGGCCCAGCGTGTGCCGATGGTGCTCGAGGCAACCGACCGCACCAGGGCCGAGCGTGTGCCGATGGTGGTCGAGGCAAGCGCCCGTACCAGGGCCCAGCGTGTGCCGATGGTGATCGAGGCAAGCGCCCGCACCAGGGCCCAGCGTGTGCCGATGGCAGTGCCCAGCGTGTGCCGATGGTGGTCGAGGCAAGCGCCCGCACCAGGGCCCAGCTTTTGCCGATGGTGATCGAGGCAACCGGCCGCTCGAGGGCGCAGCGTGTGCCGATGGTTATCGGGGCAACCGGCCGCACCAGGGCCCAGGGTCTGCCGATGGTGCTCGAGGCAACCGCCCGCACCAAGGCTCAGCATGTGCCGCTGGTGATCGAGGCAACAACCCACACCAGGGCCCAGCTTGTGCCGATGGCGGTCGAGGCAAGTGCCCGTACCGAAGGGCAGCCTATGCCGATGATGGTCGATGCATGTGCCATCACCATGCGTCATCATGTGCCATTGATGGTCGAGGCCTTGGCCGAAGTTCGATTTTGAGCCACGGTGCCCATGCTTGGCTCCAGCATGTGCTGGTGCCGCATTTTTTTCACTCGGGACAGCATCGCCGGAGCATCGCCGGAGTACCGCCGGAGAACCTGACCGGCGGCATTGGGGTTCCGGCGATTGGGAGGGGGGCCGGGGGGGTGTGCGCACATGACGTGCGATGGGTGCTGGTACTTGGCCCTTGTGTTGGCCCCCTATCCCTCATCAAACCTCTGAGAACTCACACCCCCTTAAAGAGCGTTTGAGATTTTACAGGTTTGCTGCCAGTAGCCGTTAAAGTGTCTGAAATGGGGACACTTTTTTCAAACGGTCACGAAATCTTCTCCGGTTCGAGTTTTTAGCTGAATTTTTTTGTGCATGCCAACAAAAATAGAAGGATCACGTCCACAAAATTTGGGGCCAAAACTCCTTCTAAAAAAATTCTAAAAAATCCCGAACCGCAAAAAGTTTCGAAAATCGTGAAAAATAGAAAACGAGTCATCTTGCAACGAAACTTCACGTGAAGGCTTAGGGGACCATTGTATGAATTTACAAGCCATAAAAATGGCATTGGCACGACAGAAATTTGAAGATGTGCCTAA
>NW_028322660.1:67500-72500 GCF_047325235.1 Durio zibethinus
GCCCGATTCAGGGACTTGTTCCTGGGGTCTCGGGCAGCATCGGCTGCGTGCACGGCCTCGTCGAGGCCAAGGCATTTTTGTGGCCGATGAGAAGGGACCGCGAGACCGTCAAATACCGAGAGACTTGGCCGGGCCAAGCCCGCAACCGCAGCTTCTGCTGGCACCACCCCAGGGAGCCGTTGCCCGATTCAGGGACTTGGTCTGGGGTCTAGGGCAGCATCCGCCGCGTGCACGGGCTGGAGCTCGGCTCCCTTTTTTTGCATGCAAGCCAACCGATCGAGGCCATGGGCGCCTGCCGGTCACCGGAGCAACCAGTCGCCGGACAAAAATCGCCGGAAGGCATGCACGCCCTGTATTTCGTTCGAGGGACGTTGGCCGGGGTGCACGCAATGGGAGGCCCATCGCGCACACCTACTCCCCCCGTGGGGGGGGGAGAGGGGGTGCCGGACCACCACCCCCTAAAGAGCATTAGAGATTTTACAGATATGCTACCAGTAGACGTTAAAATGTCTGAAACGGGGACACTTTTTCCAAACAAGCAAATCCCACACCGAGGGTGCGCAGGTGCCGATGGTGGTCGAGGCATGTGCCCGCAACAAGGGCCAACGTGAGCCGATGGTGGTCGAGGCAACCGCCCGCACCAGCTCGAGGCATGTGCCCACACCAAGGCCCGGCATGTATCGATGGTGTTCGACGTAGGGGCCATCTTCTGCTGATGGTGGTCGAGGCAAGAGCCCGCACCAAGGGCCAGCGTGTGCCCATGGTGCTCGAGGCAACCGTCCGCACCAGGGCCCAGCGTGTGCCGATGGTGGTCGAGGCAACCGCCCGCACCAGGGCCCAGCGTGTGCCGATGGTGCTCGAGGCAACCGCCCGCACCAAGGGCCGGCTTGTGCCGATGGTGTTCGAGGCAACCGCCCGCACCAGGGCCCAGCGTGTGCCGATGGTGGTCGAGGCAACCGCCAGCACCAGGGCCCAGCGTGTGCCGATGGTGGTCGAGGCAACCGCCCGCACCAAGGCCGAGCGTGTGCCGATGGTGGTCGAGGCAAGCGCCCGCACCAGGGCCCAGCGTGTGCCGATGGTGGTCGAGGCAAGCGCCCTCACCAAGGCCGAGCGTGTGCCGGTGGTGGTCGAGGCAACCGCCCGCACCAGGGCCCAGCGTGTGCCGATGGTGGTCGAGGCAAGCGCCCGCACCAAGGCCGAGCGTGTGCCGATGGTGGTCGAGGCAAGCGCCCGCACCAGGGCCCAGCGTGTGCCGATGGTGGTCGAGGCAAGCGCCCTCACCAAGGCCGAGCGTGTGCCGATGGTGGTCGAGGCAACCGCCCGCACCAAGGGCCGGCGTGTGCCGATGGTGTTCGAGGCAACCGCCCGCACCAGGGCCCAGCGTGTGCCGATGGTGGTCGAGCCAGGAGCCCGCACCAAGGGCCGGCTTGTGCCGATGGTGTTCGGGGCAACCGCCCGCACCAGGGCCCTGCGTGTGCCGATGGTGCTGGGGGCAACCGCCCGCACCAGGGCCCAGCGTGTGCCGATGGTGCTGGGGGCAAGCGCCCGCACCAGGGCCCAGCGTGTGCCGATGGTGCTGGGGGTAACCGCCCGGACCAGGGCCCAACGTGTGCCGATGGTGGTCGAGGGAACCGCCCGCACCAGGGCCCAGCGTGTGCCGATGGTGCTGGGGGCAAGCGCCCGCCCCAGGGCCCAGCGTGTGCCGATGGTGCTGGGGGCAAGCGCCCGCCCCAGGGCCCAGCGTGTGCCGATGGTGCTGGGGGCAAGCGCCCGCCCCAGGGCCCAGCGTGTGCCGATGGTTATCGGGGCAACCGGCCGCACCAGGGCCCAGGGTCTGCCGATGGTGCTCGAGGCAACCGCCCGCACCAAGGCTCAGCATGTGCCGATTGTGATCGAGGCAACAACCCACACCAGGGCCCAGCTTGTGCCGATGGCGGTCGAGGCAAGTGCCCGTACCGAAGGGCAGCCTATGCCGATGATGGTCGATGCATGTGCCATCACCATGCGCCATCATGTGCCATTGATGGTCGAGGCCTTGGCCGAAGTTCGATTTTGAGCCACGGTGCCCATGCTTGGCTCCAGCATGTGCTGGTGCCGCATTTTTTTCACTCGGGACAGCATCGCCGGAGCATCGCCGGAGTACCGCCGGAGAACCTGACCGGCGGCATTGGGGTTCCGGCGATTGGGAGGGGGGCCGGGGGGGTGTGCGCACATGATGTGCGATGGGTGCTGGTACTTGGCCTTGTGTTGGCCCCCTATCCCTCATCAAACCTCTGAGAATTCACACCCCCTTAAAGAGCATTTGAGATTTTACAAGTTTGCTACCAGTAGCCGTTAAAGTGTCTGAAATGGGGACACTTTTTTCAAACGGTCACAAAATCTTCTCTACTTCGAGTTTTTAGCTGAATATTTTTGTGCATGCCAACAAAAATAGAAGGATCATGCCTACAAAATTTGGGGCCAAAAATCCTTATAAAAAAATTTTAAAAAATCCCGAACCGCAAAAAGTTTCGAAAATCATGAAAAATAGAAAACGAGTCATCTTCCAACGAAACTTCACGTGAAGGCTTAGGGGACCATTGTATGAATTTACAAGCCATAAAAATGGCATTGGCACGGCAGAAATTTGAAGATGTGCCTAAACCCACCAGGGCCCAGCGTGTGCCGATGGTGCTCGAGGCAACCGCCCGCACCAGGGCCCAGCGTGTGCCGATGGTGCTCGAGGCAAGCGCCCGCACCAGGGCCCAGCGTGTGCCGACGGTGGTCGAGGCAACCGCCCGCACCAGGGCCGATAGTGTGCCAATGGTGCTCGAGGCAACCTGTCGCACCAGGGCCCAGCGTGTGCCGATGGTGATCGAGGCAACCTGCCGCACCAGGGCCCAGCGTGTGCCGATGCTGGTCGAGGCAAGCGCCCGCACCAGCGCCCAGCGTGTGCCGATGGCGCTCGAGGCAACCGACCGCACCAGGGCCCAGCGTGTGCCGATGGTGCTCGAGGCAACCTGCCGCACCAGGGCCCAGCGTGTGCCGATGGCGCTCGAGGCAAGCTCCCGCACCAGGGCCCAGCGTGTGCCGATGGTGCTCGAGGCAACCTGCCGCACCAGGGCCCAGCGTGTGCGGATGGTGCTCGAGGCAAGCGCCCGCACCAGGGCCCAGCGTGTGCCGATGGTGGTCGAGGCAACCGCCCGCACCAGGGCCCAGCGTGTGCCGATGGTGGTCGAGGCAACCTGCCGCACCAGGGCCCAGCGTGTGCCGATGGTGCTCGAGGCAACCGACCGCACCAGGGCCGAGCGTGTGCCGATGGTGGTCGAGGCAAGCGCCCGCACCAGGGCCCAGCGTGTGCCGATGGTGGTCGAGGCAACCTGCCGCACCAGGGCCCAGCGTGTGCCGATGGTGCTCGAGGCAACCGACCGCACCAGGGCCGAGCGTGTGCCGATGGTGCTCGAGGCAAGCGCCCGCACCAGGGCCCAGCGTGTGCCGATGGTGGTCGAGGCAACCTGCCGCACCAGGGCCCAGCGTGTGCCGATGGTGGTCGAGGCAAGCGCCCGCACCGGGGCCCAGCGTGTGCCGATGGTGGTCGAGGCAACCGCCCGCACCGGGGCCCAGCGTGTGCCGATGGTGGTCGAGGCAACCGCCCGCACCAGGGCCCAGCGTGTGCCGATGGTGGTCGAGGCAACCTGCCGCACCAGGGCCCAGCGTGTGCCGATGGTGCTCGAGGCAACCGACCGCACCAGGGCGGAGCGTGTGCCGATGGTGGTCGAGGCAACCGCCCGCACCAGGGCCCAGCGTGTGCCGATGGTGGTCGAGGCTGCCGATGGTGGTCGAGGCAACCTGCCGCACCAGGGCCCAGCGTGTGCCGATGGTGGTCGAGGCAACCGACCGCACCAGGGCCGAGCGTGTGCCGATGGTGCTCGAGGCAAGCTGCCGCACCAGGGCCCAGCGTGTGCCGATGGTGGTCGAGGCAACCGCCCGCACCAGGGCCCAGCGTGTGCCGATGGTGCTCGAGGCAACCTGCCGCACCAGGGCGGAGCGTGTGCCGATGGTGGTCGAGGCAAGCGCCCGCACCAGGGCCCAGCGTGTGCCGATGGTGGTCGAGGCAACCGACCGCACCAGGGCCCAGCGTGTGCCGATGGTGCTCGAGGCAACCTGCCGCACCAGGGCCCAGCGTGTGCCGATGGTGGTCGAGGCAAGCGCCCGCACCAGGGCCCAGCGTGTGCCGATGGTGGTCGAGGCAAGCGCCCGCACCAGGGCCCAGCGTGTGCCGATGGTGCTCGAGGCAACCGACCGCACCAGGGCCGAGCGTGTGCCGATGGTGGTCGAGGCAAGCGCCCGTACCAGGGCCCAGCGTGTGCCGATGGTGATCGAGGCAAGCGCCCGCACCAGGGCCCAGCGTGTGCCGATGGCAGTGCCCAGCGTGTGCCGATGGTGGTCGAGGCAAGCGCCCGCACCAGGGCCCAGCTTTTGCCGATGGTGATCGAGGCAACCGGCCGCTCGAGGGCGCAGCGTGTGCCGATGGTTATCGGGGCAACCGGCCGCACCAGGGCCCAGGGTCTGCCGATGGTGCTCGAGGCAACCGCCCGCACCAAGGCTCAGCATGTGCCGCTGGTGATCGAGGCAACAACCCACACCAGGGCCCAGCTTGTGCCGATGGCGGTCGAGGCAAGTGCCCGTACCGAAGGGCAGCCTATGCCGATGATGGTCGATGCATGTGCCATCACCATGCGTCATCATGTGCCATTGATGGTCGAGGCCTTGGCCGAAGTTCGATTTTGAGCCACGGTGCCCATGCTTGGCTCCAGCATGTGCTGGTGCCGCATTTTTTTCACTCGGGACAGCATCGCCGGAGCATCGCCGGAGTACCGCCGGAGAACCTGACCGGCGGCATTGGGGTTCCGGCGATTGGGAGGGGGGCCGGGGGGGTGTGCGCACATGACGTGCGATGGGTGCTGGTACTTGGCCCTTGTGTTGGCCCCCTATCCCTCATCAAACCTCTGAGAACTCAC
>NW_028322660.1:82500-85000 GCF_047325235.1 Durio zibethinus
CGCCGGAGAACCTGACCGGCGGCATTGGGGTTCCGGCGATTGGGAGGGGGGCCGGGGGGGTGTGCGCACATGATGTGCGATGGGTGCTGGTACTTGGCCTTGTGTTGGCCCCCTATCCCTCATCAAACCTCTGAGAATTCACACCCCCTTAAAGAGCATTTGAGATTTTACAGGTTTGCTACCAGTAGCCGTTAAAGTGTCTGAAATGGGGACACTTTTTTCAAACGGTCACAAAATCTTCTCTACTTCGAGTTTTTAGCTGAATTTTTTTGTGCATGCCAACAAAAATAGAAGGATCATGCCTACAAAATTTGGGGCCAAAAATCCTTATAAAAAAATTTTAAAAAATCCCGAACCGCAAAAAGTTTCGAAAATCATGAAAAATAGAAAACGAGTCATCTTCCAACGAAACTTCACGTGAAGGCTTAGGGGACCATTGTATGAATTTACAAGCCATAAAAATGGCATTGGCACGGCAGAAATTTGAAGATGTGCCTAAACCCACCAGGGCCCAGCGTGTGCCGATGGTGCTCGAGGCAACCGCCCGCACCAGGGCCCAGCGTGTGCCGATGGTGCTCGAGGCAAGCGCCCGCACCAGGGCCCAGCGTGTGCCGACGGTGGTCGAGGCAACCGCCCGCACCAGGGCCGATAGTGTGCCAATGGTGCTCGAGGCAACCTGTCGCACCAGGGCCCAGCGTGTGCCGATGGTGATCGAGGCAACCTGCCGCACCAGGGCCCAGCGTGTGCCGATGCTGGTCGAGGCAAGCGCCCGCACCAGCGCCCAGCGTGTGCCGATGGCGCTCGAGGCAACCGACCGCACCAGGGCCCAGCGTGTGCCGATGGTGCTCGAGGCAACCTGCCGCACCAGGGCCCAGCGTGTGCCGATGGCGCTCGAGGCAAGCTCCCGCACCAGGGCCCAGCGTGTGCCGATGGTGCTCGAGGCAACCTGCCGCACCAGGGCCCAGCGTGTGCGGATGGTGCTCGAGGCAAGCGCCCGCACCAGGGCCCAGCGTGTGCCGATGGTGGTCGAGGCAACCGCCCGCACCAGGGCCCAGCGTGTGCCGATGGTGGTCGAGGCAACCTGCCGCACCAGGGCCCAGCGTGTGCCGATGGTGCTCGAGGCAACCGACCGCACCAGGGCCGAGCGTGTGCCGATGGTGGTCGAGGCAAGCGCCCGCACCAGGGCCCAGCGTGTGCCGATGGTGGTCGAGGCAACCTGCCGCACCAGGGCCCAGCGTGTGCCGATGGTGCTCGAGGCAACCGACCGCACCAGGGCCGAGCGTGTGCCGATGGTGCTCGAGGCAAGCGCCCGCACCAGGGCCCAGCGTGTGCCGATGGTGGTCGAGGCAACCTGCCGCACCAGGGCCCAGCGTGTGCCGATGGTGGTCGAGGCAAGCGCCCGCACCGGGGCCCAGCGTGTGCCGATGGTGGTCGAGGCAACCGCCCGCACCGGGGCCCAGCGTGTGCCGATGGTGGTCGAGGCAACCGCCCGCACCAGGGCCCAGCGTGTGCCGATGGTGGTCGAGGCAACCTGCCGCACCAGGGCCCAGCGTGTGCCGATGGTGCTCGAGGCAACCGACCGCACCAGGGCGGAGCGTGTGCCGATGGTGGTCGAGGCAACCGCCCGCACCAGGGCCCAGCGTGTGCCGATGGTGGTCGAGGCTGCCGATGGTGGTCGAGGCAACCTGCCGCACCAGGGCCCAGCGTGTGCCGATGGTGGTCGAGGCAACCGACCGCACCAGGGCCGAGCGTGTGCCGATGGTGCTCGAGGCAAGCTGCCGCACCAGGGCCCAGCGTGTGCCGATGGTGGTCGAGGCAACCGCCCGCACCAGGGCCCAGCGTGTGCCGATGGTGCTCGAGGCAACCTGCCGCACCAGGGCGGAGCGTGTGCCGATGGTGGTCGAGGCAAGCGCCCGCACCAGGGCCCAGCGTGTGCCGATGGTGGTCGAGGCAACCGACCGCACCAGGGCCCAGCGTGTGCCGATGGTGCTCGAGGCAACCTGCCGCACCAGGGCCCAGCGTGTGCCGATGGTGGTCGAGGCAAGCGCCCGCACCAGGGCCCAGCGTGTGCCGATGGTGGTCGAGGCAAGCGCCCGCACCAGGGCCCAGCGTGTGCCGATGGTGCTCGAGGCAACCGACCGCACCAGGGCCGAGCGTGTGCCGATGGTGGTCGAGGCAAGCGCCCGTACCAGGGCCCAGCGTGTGCCGATGGTGATCGAGGCAAGCGCCCGCACCAGGGCCCAGCGTGTGCCGATGGCAGTGCCCAGCGTGTGCCGATGGTGGTCGAGGCAAGCGCCCGCACCAGGGCCCAGCTTTTGCCGATGGTGATCGAGGCAACCGGCCGCTCGAGGGCGCAGCGTGTGCCGATGGTTATCGGGGCAACCGGCCGCACCAGGGCCCAGGGTCTGCCGATGGTGCTCGAGGCAACCGCCCGCACCAAGGCTCAGCATGTGCCGCTGGTGATCGAGGCAACAACCCACACCAGGGCCCAGCTTGTGCC
>NW_028322660.1:95000-97500 GCF_047325235.1 Durio zibethinus
GGTCTGCCGATGGTGCTCGAGGCAACCGCCCGCACCAAGGCTCAGCATGTGCCGATTGTGATCGAGGCAACAACCCACACCAGGGCCCAGCTTGTGCCGATGGCGGTCGAGGCAAGTGCCCGTACCGAAGGGCAGCCTATGCCGATGATGGTCGATGCATGTGCCATCACCATGCGCCATCATGTGCCATTGATGGTCGAGGCCTTGGCCGAAGTTCGATTTTGAGCCACGGTGCCCATGCTTGGCTCCAGCATGTGCTGGTGCCGCATTTTTTTCACTCGGGACAGCATCGCCGGAGCATCGCCGGAGTACCGCCGGAGAACCTGACCGGCGGCATTGGGGTTCCGGCGATTGGGAGGGGGGCCGGGGGGGTGTGCGCACATGATGTGCGATGGGTGCTGGTACTTGGCCTTGTGTTGGCCCCCTATCCCTCATCAAACCTCTGAGAATTCACACCCCCTTAAAGAGCATTTGAGATTTTACAGGTTTGCTACCAGTAGCCGTTAAAGTGTCTGAAATGGGGACACTTTTTTCAAACGGTCACAAAATCTTCTCTACTTCGAGTTTTTAGCTGAATTTTTTTGTGCATGCCAACAAAAATAGAAGGATCATGCCTACAAAATTTGGGGCCAAAAATCCTTATAAAAAAATTTTAAAAAATCCCGAACCGCAAAAAGTTTCGAAAATCATGAAAAATAGAAAACGAGTCATCTTCCAACGAAACTTCACGTGAAGGCTTAGGGGACCATTGTATGAATTTACAAGCCATAAAAATGGCATTGGCACGGCAGAAATTTGAAGATGTGCCTAAACCCACCAGGGCCCAGCGTGTGCCGATGGTGCTCGAGGCAACCGCCCGCACCAGGGCCCAGCGTGTGCCGATGGTGCTCGAGGCAAGCGCCCGCACCAGGGCCCAGCGTGTGCCGACGGTGGTCGAGGCAACCGCCCGCACCAGGGCCGATAGTGTGCCAATGGTGCTCGAGGCAACCTGTCGCACCAGGGCCCAGCGTGTGCCGATGGTGATCGAGGCAACCTGCCGCACCAGGGCCCAGCGTGTGCCGATGCTGGTCGAGGCAAGCGCCCGCACCAGCGCCCAGCGTGTGCCGATGGCGCTCGAGGCAACCGACCGCACCAGGGCCCAGCGTGTGCCGATGGTGCTCGAGGCAACCTGCCGCACCAGGGCCCAGCGTGTGCCGATGGCGCTCGAGGCAAGCTCCCGCACCAGGGCCCAGCGTGTGCCGATGGTGCTCGAGGCAACCTGCCGCACCAGGGCCCAGCGTGTGCGGATGGTGCTCGAGGCAAGCGCCCGCACCAGGGCCCAGCGTGTGCCGATGGTGGTCGAGGCAACCGCCCGCACCAGGGCCCAGCGTGTGCCGATGGTGGTCGAGGCAACCTGCCGCACCAGGGCCCAGCGTGTGCCGATGGTGCTCGAGGCAACCGACCGCACCAGGGCCGAGCGTGTGCCGATGGTGGTCGAGGCAAGCGCCCGCACCAGGGCCCAGCGTGTGCCGATGGTGGTCGAGGCAACCTGCCGCACCAGGGCCCAGCGTGTGCCGATGGTGCTCGAGGCAACCGACCGCACCAGGGCCGAGCGTGTGCCGATGGTGCTCGAGGCAAGCGCCCGCACCAGGGCCCAGCGTGTGCCGATGGTGGTCGAGGCAACCTGCCGCACCAGGGCCCAGCGTGTGCCGATGGTGGTCGAGGCAAGCGCCCGCACCGGGGCCCAGCGTGTGCCGATGGTGGTCGAGGCAACCGCCCGCACCGGGGCCCAGCGTGTGCCGATGGTGGTCGAGGCAACCGCCCGCACCAGGGCCCAGCGTGTGCCGATGGTGGTCGAGGCAACCTGCCGCACCAGGGCCCAGCGTGTGCCGATGGTGCTCGAGGCAACCGACCGCACCAGGGCGGAGCGTGTGCCGATGGTGGTCGAGGCAACCGCCCGCACCAGGGCCCAGCGTGTGCCGATGGTGGTCGAGGCTGCCGATGGTGGTCGAGGCAACCTGCCGCACCAGGGCCCAGCGTGTGCCGATGGTGGTCGAGGCAACCGACCGCACCAGGGCCGAGCGTGTGCCGATGGTGCTCGAGGCAAGCTGCCGCACCAGGGCCCAGCGTGTGCCGATGGTGGTCGAGGCAACCGCCCGCACCAGGGCCCAGCGTGTGCCGATGGTGCTCGAGGCAACCTGCCGCACCAGGGCGGAGCGTGTGCCGATGGTGGTCGAGGCAAGCGCCCGCACCAGGGCCCAGCGTGTGCCGATGGTGGTCGAGGCAACCGACCGCACCAGGGCCCAGCGTGTGCCGATGGTGCTCGAGGCAACCTGCCGCACCAGGGCCCAGCGTGTGCCGATGGTGGTCGAGGCAAGCGCCCGCACCAGGGCCCAGCGTGTGCCGATGGTGGTCGAGGCAAGCGCCCGCACCAGGGCCCAGCGTGTGCCGATGGTGCTCGAGGCAACCGACCGCACCAGGGCCGAGCGTGTGCCGATGGTGGTCGAGGCAAGCGCCCGTA
>NW_028322660.1:107500-110000 GCF_047325235.1 Durio zibethinus
GGCAACCGCCCGCACCAGGGCCCAGCGTGTGCCGATGGTGCTGGGGGCAAGCGCCCGCACCAGGGCCCAGCGTGTGCCGATGGTGCTGGGGGTAACCGCCCGGACCAGGGCCCAACGTGTGCCGATGGTGGTCGAGGGAACCGCCCGCACCAGGGCCCAGCGTGTGCCGATGGTGCTGGGGGCAAGCGCCCGCCCCAGGGCCCAGCGTGTGCCGATGGTGCTGGGGGCAAGCGCCCGCCCCAGGGCCCAGCGTGTGCCGATGGTGCTGGGGGCAAGCGCCCGCCCCAGGGCCCAGCGTGTGCCGATGGTTATCGGGGCAACCGGCCGCACCAGGGCCCAGGGTCTGCCGATGGTGCTCGAGGCAACCGCCCGCACCAAGGCTCAGCATGTGCCGATTGTGATCGAGGCAACAACCCACACCAGGGCCCAGCTTGTGCCGATGGCGGTCGAGGCAAGTGCCCGTACCGAAGGGCAGCCTATGCCGATGATGGTCGATGCATGTGCCATCACCATGCGCCATCATGTGCCATTGATGGTCGAGGCCTTGGCCGAAGTTCGATTTTGAGCCACGGTGCCCATGCTTGGCTCCAGCATGTGCTGGTGCCGCATTTTTTTCACTCGGGACAGCATCGCCGGAGCATCGCCGGAGTACCGCCGGAGAACCTGACCGGCGGCATTGGGGTTCCGGCGATTGGGAGGGGGGCCGGGGGGGTGTGCGCACATGATGTGCGATGGGTGCTGGTACTTGGCCTTGTGTTGGCCCCCTATCCCTCATCAAACCTCTGAGAATTCACACCCCCTTAAAGAGCATTTGAGATTTTACAGGTTTGCTACCAGTAGCCGTTAAAGTGTCTGAAATGGGGACACTTTTTTCAAACGGTCACAAAATCTTCTCTACTTCGAGTTTTTAGCTGAATTTTTTTGTGCATGCCAACAAAAATAGAAGGATCATGCCTACAAAATTTGGGGCCAAAAATCCTTATAAAAAAATTTTAAAAAATCCCGAACCGCAAAAAGTTTCGAAAATCATGAAAAATAGAAAACGAGTCATCTTCCAACGAAACTTCACGTGAAGGCTTAGGGGACCATTGTATGAATTTACAAGCCATAAAAATGGCATTGGCACGGCAGAAATTTGAAGATGTGCCTAAACCCACCAGGGCCCAGCGTGTGCCGATGGTGCTCGAGGCAACCGCCCGCACCAGGGCCCAGCGTGTGCCGATGGTGCTCGAGGCAAGCGCCCGCACCAGGGCCCAGCGTGTGCCGACGGTGGTCGAGGCAACCGCCCGCACCAGGGCCGATAGTGTGCCAATGGTGCTCGAGGCAACCTGTCGCACCAGGGCCCAGCGTGTGCCGATGGTGATCGAGGCAACCTGCCGCACCAGGGCCCAGCGTGTGCCGATGCTGGTCGAGGCAAGCGCCCGCACCAGCGCCCAGCGTGTGCCGATGGCGCTCGAGGCAACCGACCGCACCAGGGCCCAGCGTGTGCCGATGGTGCTCGAGGCAACCTGCCGCACCAGGGCCCAGCGTGTGCCGATGGCGCTCGAGGCAAGCTCCCGCACCAGGGCCCAGCGTGTGCCGATGGTGCTCGAGGCAACCTGCCGCACCAGGGCCCAGCGTGTGCGGATGGTGCTCGAGGCAAGCGCCCGCACCAGGGCCCAGCGTGTGCCGATGGTGGTCGAGGCAACCGCCCGCACCAGGGCCCAGCGTGTGCCGATGGTGGTCGAGGCAACCTGCCGCACCAGGGCCCAGCGTGTGCCGATGGTGCTCGAGGCAACCGACCGCACCAGGGCCGAGCGTGTGCCGATGGTGGTCGAGGCAAGCGCCCGCACCAGGGCCCAGCGTGTGCCGATGGTGGTCGAGGCAACCTGCCGCACCAGGGCCCAGCGTGTGCCGATGGTGCTCGAGGCAACCGACCGCACCAGGGCCGAGCGTGTGCCGATGGTGCTCGAGGCAAGCGCCCGCACCAGGGCCCAGCGTGTGCCGATGGTGGTCGAGGCAACCTGCCGCACCAGGGCCCAGCGTGTGCCGATGGTGGTCGAGGCAAGCGCCCGCACCGGGGCCCAGCGTGTGCCGATGGTGGTCGAGGCAACCGCCCGCACCGGGGCCCAGCGTGTGCCGATGGTGGTCGAGGCAACCGCCCGCACCAGGGCCCAGCGTGTGCCGATGGTGGTCGAGGCAACCTGCCGCACCAGGGCCCAGCGTGTGCCGATGGTGCTCGAGGCAACCGACCGCACCAGGGCGGAGCGTGTGCCGATGGTGGTCGAGGCAACCGCCCGCACCAGGGCCCAGCGTGTGCCGATGGTGGTCGAGGCTGCCGTTGGTGGTCGAGGCAACCTGCCGCACCAGGGCCCAGCGTGTGCCGATGGTGGTCGAGGCAACCGACCGCACCAGGGCCGAGCGTGTGCCGATGGTGCTCGAGGCAAGCTGCCGCACCAGGGCCCAGCGTGTGCCGATGGTGGTCGAGGCAACCGCCCGCACCAGGGCCCAGCGTGTGCCG
>NW_028322660.1:120000-122500 GCF_047325235.1 Durio zibethinus
AACCGCCCGCACCAGGGCCCAGCGTGTGCCGATGGTGGTCGAGGCAAGCGCCCGCACCAAGGCCGAGCGTGTGCCGCTGGTGGTCGAGGCAAGCGCCCGCACCAGGGCCCAGCGTGTGCCGATGGTGGTCGAGGCAAGCGCCCTCACCAAGGCCGAGCGTGTGCCGATGGTGGTCGAGGCAACCGCCCGCACCAAGGGCCGGCGTGTGCCGATGGTGTTCGAGGCAACCGCCCGCACCAGGGCCCAGCGTGTGCCGATGGTGGTCGAGCCAGGAGCCCGCACCAAGGGCCGGCTTGTGCCGATGGTGTTCGGGGCAACCGCCCGCACCAGGGCCCTGCGTGTGCCGATGGTGCTGGGGGCAACCGCCCGCACCAGGGCCCAGCGTGTGCCGATGGTGCTGGGGGCAAGCGCCCGCACCAGGGCCCAGCGTGTGCCGATGGTGCTGGGGGTAACCGCCCGGACCAGGGCCCAACGTGTGCCGATGGTGGTCGAGGGAACCGCCCGCACCAGGGCCCAGCGTGTGCCGATGGTGCTGGGGGCAAGCGCCCGCCCCAGGGCCCAGCGTGTGCCGATGGTGCTGGGGGCAAGCGCCCGCCCCAGGGCCCAGCGTGTGCCGATGGTTATCGGGGCAACCGGCCGCACCAGGGCCCAGGGTCTGCCGATGGTGCTCGAGGCAACCGCCCGCACCAAGGCTCAGCATGTGCCGATTGTGATCGAGGCAACAACCCACACCAGGGCCCAGCTTGTGCCGATGGCGGTCGAGGCAAGTGCCCGTACCGAAGGGCAGCCTATGCCGATGATGGTCGATGCATGTGCCATCACCATGCGCCATCATGTGCCATTGATGGTCGAGGCCTTGGCCGAAGTTCGATTTTGAGCCACGGTGCCCATGCTTGGCTCCAGCATGTGCTGGTGCCGCATTTTTTTCACTCGGGACAGCATCGCCGGAGCATCGCCGGAGTACCGCCGGAGAACCTGACCGGCGGCATTGGGGTTCCGGCGATTGGGAGGGGGGCCGGGGGGGTGTGCGCACATGATGTGCGATGGGTGCTGGTACTTGGCCTTGTGTTGGCCCCCTATCCCTCATCAAACCTCTGAGAATTCACACCCCCTTAAAGAGCATTTGAGATTTTACAGGTTTGCTACCAGTAGCCGTTAAAGTGTCTGAAATGGGGACACTTTTTTCAAACGGTCACAAAATCTTCTCTACTTCGAGTTTTTAGCTGAATTTTTTTGTGCATGCCAACAAAAATAGAAGGATCATGCCTACAAAATTTGGGGCCAAAAATCCTTATAAAAAAATTTTAAAAAATCCCGAACCGCAAAAAGTTTCGAAAATCATGAAAAATAGAAAACGAGTCATCTTCCAACGAAACTTCACGTGAAGGCTTAGGGGACCATTGTATGAATTTACAAGCCATAAAAATGGCATTGGCACGGCAGAAATTTGAAGATGTGCCTAAACCCACCAGGGCCCAGCGTGTGCCGATGGTGCTCGAGGCAAGCGCCCGCACCAGGGCCCAGCGTGTGCCGACGGTGGTCGAGGCAACCGCCCGCACCAGGGCCGATAGTGTGCCAATGGTGCTCGAGGCAACCTGTCGCACCAGGGCCCAGCGTGTGCCGATGGTGATCGAGGCAACCTGCCGCACCAGGGCCCAGCGTGTGCCGATGCTGGTCGAGGCAAGCGCCCGCACCAGCGCCCAGCGTGTGCCGATGGCGCTCGAGGCAACCGACCGCACCAGGGCCCAGCGTGTGCCGATGGTGCTCGAGGCAACCTGCCGCACCAGGGCCCAGCGTGTGCCGATGGCGCTCGAGGCAAGCTCCCGCACCAGGGCCCAGCGTGTGCCGATGGTGCTCGAGGCAACCTGCCGCACCAGGGCCCAGCGTGTGCGGATGGTGCTCGAGGCAAGCGCCCGCACCAGGGCCCAGCGTGTGCCGATGGTGGTCGAGGCAACCGCCCGCACCAGGGCCCAGCGTGTGCCGATGGTGGTCGAGGCAACCTGCCGCACCAGGGCCCAGCGTGTGCCGATGGTGCTCGAGGCAACCGACCGCACCAGGGCCGAGCGTGTGCCGATGGTGGTCGAGGCAAGCGCCCGCACCAGGGCCCAGCGTGTGCCGATGGTGGTCGAGGCAACCTGCCGCACCAGGGCCCAGCGTGTGCCGATGGTGCTCGAGGCAACCGACCGCACCAGGGCCGAGCGTGTGCCGATGGTGCTCGAGGCAAGCGCCCGCACCAGGGCCCAGCGTGTGCCGATGGTGGTCGAGGCAACCTGCCGCACCAGGGCCCAGCGTGTGCCGATGGTGGTCGAGGCAAGCGCCCGCACCGGGGCCCAGCGTGTGCCGATGGTGGTCGAGGCAACCGCCCGCACCGGGGCCCAGCGTGTGCCGATGGTGGTCGAGGCAACCGCCCGCACCAGGGCCCAGCGTGTGCCGATGGTGGTCGAGGCAACCTGCCGCACCAGGGCCCAGCGTGTGCCGATGGTGCTCGAGGCAACCGACC
>NW_028322660.1:132500-135000 GCF_047325235.1 Durio zibethinus
CGCCCGCACCAAGGGCCGGCTTGTGCCGATGGTGTTCGAGGCAACCGCCCGCACCAGGGCCCAGCGTGTGCCGATGGTGGTCGAGGCAACCGCCAGCACCAGGGCCCAGCGTGTGCCGATGGTGGTCGAGGCAACCGCCCGCACCAAGGCCGAGCGTGTGCCGATGGTGGTCGAGGCAAGCGCCCGCACCAGGGCCCAGCGTGTGCCGATGGTGGTCGAGGCAAGCGCCCTCACCAAGGCCGAGCGTGTGCCGGTGGTGGTCGAGGCAACCGCCCGCACCAGGGCCCAGCGTGTGCCGATGGTGGTCGAGGCAAGCGCCCGCACCAAGGCCGAGCGTGTGCCGATGGTGGTCGAGGCAAGCGCCCGCACCAGGGCCCAGCGTGTGCCGATGGTGGTCGAGGCAAGCGCCCTCACCAAGGCCGAGCGTGTGCCGATGGTGGTCGAGGCAACCGCCCGCACCAAGGGCCGGCGTGTGCCGATGGTGTTCGAGGCAACCGCCCGCACCAGGGCCCAGCGTGTGCCGATGGTGGTCGAGCCAGGAGCCCGCACCAAGGGCCGGCTTGTGCCGATGGTGTTCGGGGCAACCGCCCGCACCAGGGCCCTGCGTGTGCCGATGGTGCTGGGGGCAACCGCCCGCACCAGGGCCCAGCGTGTGCCGATGGTGCTGGGGGCAAGCGCCCGCACCAGGGCCCAGCGTGTGCCGATGGTGCTGGGGGTAACCGCCCGGACCAGGGCCCAACGTGTGCCGATGGTGGTCGAGGGAACCGCCCGCACCAGGGCCCAGCGTGTGCCGATGGTGCTGGGGGCAAGCGCCCGCCCCAGGGCCCAGCGTGTGCCGATGGTGCTGGGGGCAAGCGCCCGCCCCAGGGCCCAGCGTGTGCCGATGGTGCTGGGGGCAAGCGCCCGCCCCAGGGCCCAGCGTGTGCCGATGGTTATCGGGGCAACCGGCCGCACCAGGGCCCAGGGTCTGCCGATGGTGCTCGAGGCAACCGCCCGCACCAAGGCTCAGCATGTGCCGATTGTGATCGAGGCAACAACCCACACCAGGGCCCAGCTTGTGCCGATGGCGGTCGAGGCAAGTGCCCGTACCGAAGGGCAGCCTATGCCGATGATGGTCGATGCATGTGCCATCACCATGCGCCATCATGTGCCATTGATGGTCGAGGCCTTGGCCGAAGTTCGATTTTGAGCCACGGTGCCCATGCTTGGCTCCAGCATGTGCTGGTGCCGCATTTTTTTCACTCGGGACAGCATCGCCGGAGCATCGCCGGAGTACCGCCGGAGAACCTGACCGGCGGCATTGGGGTTCCGGCGATTGGGAGGGGGGCCGGGGGGGTGTGCGCACATGATGTGCGATGGGTGCTGGTACTTGGCCTTGTGTTGGCCCCCTATCCCTCATCAAACCTCTGAGAATTCACACCCCCTTAAAGAGCATTTGAGATTTTACAGGTTTGCTACCAGTAGCCGTTAAAGTGTCTGAAATGGGGACACTTTTTTCAAACGGTCACAAAATCTTCTCTACTTCGAGTTTTTAGCTGAATTTTTTTGTGCATGCCAACAAAAATAGAAGGATCATGCCTACAAAATTTGGGGCCAAAAATCCTTATAAAAAAATTTTAAAAAATCCCGAACCGCAAAAAGTTTCGAAAATCATGAAAAATAGAAAACGAGTCATCTTCCAACGAAACTTCACGTGAAGGCTTAGGGGACCATTGTATGAATTTACAAGCCATAAAAATGGCATTGGCACGGCAGAAATTTGAAGATGTGCCTAAACCCACCAGGGCCCAGCGTGTGCCGATGGTGCTCGAGGCAACCGCCCGCACCAGGGCCCAGCGTGTGCCGATGGTGCTCGAGGCAAGCGCCCGCACCAGGGCCCAGCGTGTGCCGACGGTGGTCGAGGCAACCGCCCGCACCAGGGCCGATAGTGTGCCAATGGTGCTCGAGGCAACCTGTCGCACCAGGGCCCAGCGTGTGCCGATGGTGATCGAGGCAACCTGCCGCACCAGGGCCCAGCGTGTGCCGATGCTGGTCGAGGCAAGCGCCCGCACCAGCGCCCAGCGTGTGCCGATGGCGCTCGAGGCAACCGACCGCACCAGGGCCCAGCGTGTGCCGATGGTGCTCGAGGCAACCTGCCGCACCAGGGCCCAGCGTGTGCCGATGGCGCTCGAGGCAAGCTCCCGCACCAGGGCCCAGCGTGTGCCGATGGTGCTCGAGGCAACCTGCCGCACCAGGGCCCAGCGTGTGCGGATGGTGCTCGAGGCAAGCGCCCGCACCAGGGCCCAGCGTGTGCCGATGGTGGTCGAGGCAACCGCCCGCACCAGGGCCCAGCGTGTGCCGATGGTGGTCGAGGCAACCTGCCGCACCAGGGCCCAGCGTGTGCCGATGGTGCTCGAGGCAACCGACCGCAACAGGGCCGAGCGTGTGCCGATGGTGGTCGAGGCAAGCGCCCGCACCAGGGCCCAGCGTGTGCCGATGGTGGTCGAGGCAACCTGCCGCA
>NW_028322660.1:145000-147500 GCF_047325235.1 Durio zibethinus
CTGAAACGGGGACACTTTTTCCAAACAAGCAAATCCCACACCGAGGGTGCGCAGGTGCCGATGGTGGTCGAGGCATGTGCCCGCAACAAGGGCCAACGTGAGCCGATGGTGGTCGAGGCAACCGCCCGCACCAGCTCGAGGCATGTGCCCACACCAAGGCCCGGCATGTATCGATGGTGTTCGACGTAGGGGCCATCTTCTGCTGATGGTGGTCGAGGCAAGAGCCCGCACCAAGGGCCAGCGTGTGCCCATGGTGCTCGAGGCAACCGTCCGCACCAGGGCCCAGCGTGTGCCGATGGTGGTCGAGGCAACCGCCCGCACCAGGGCCCAGCGTGTGCCGATGGTGCTCGAGGCAACCGCCCGCACCAAGGGCCGGCTTGTGCCGATGGTGTTCGAGGCAACCGCCCGCACCAGGGCCCAGCGTGTGCCGATGGTGGTCGAGGCAACCGCCAGCACCAGGGCCCAGCGTGTGCCGATGGTGGTCGAGGCAACCGCCCGCACCAAGGCCGAGCGTGTGCCGATGGTGGTCGAGGCAAGCGCCCGCACCAGGGCCCAGCGTGTGCCGATGGTGGTCGAGGCAAGCGCCCTCACCAAGGCCGAGCGTGTGCCGGTGGTGGTCGAGGCAACCGCCCGCACCAGGGCCCAGCGTGTGCCGATGGTGGTCGAGGCAAGCGCCCGCACCAAGGCCGAGCGTGTGCCGATGGTGGTCGAGGCAAGCGCCCGCACCAGGGCCCAGCGTGTGCCGATGGTGGTCGAGGCAAGCGCCCTCACCAAGGCCGAGCGTGTGCCGATGGTGGTCGAGGCAACCGCCCGCACCAAGGGCCGGCGTGTGCCGATGGTGTTCGAGGCAACCGCCCGCACCAGGGCCCAGCGTGTGCCGATGGTGGTCGAGCCAGGAGCCCGCACCAAGGGCCGGCTTGTGCCGATGGTGTTCGGGGCAACCGCCCGCACCAGGGCCCTGCGTGTGCCGATGGTGCTGGGGGCAACCGCCCGCACCAGGGCCCAGCGTGTGCCGATGGTGCTGGGGGCAAGCGCCCGCACCAGGGCCCAGCGTGTGCCGATGGTGCTGGGGGTAACCGCCCGGACCAGGGCCCAACGTGTGCCGATGGTGGTCGAGGGAACCGCCCGCACCAGGGCCCAGCGTGTGCCGATGGTGCTGGGGGCAAGCGCCCGCCCCAGGGCCCAGCGTGTGCCGATGGTGCTGGGGGCAAGCGCCCGCCCCAGGGCCCAGCGTGTGCCGATGGTTATCGGGGCAACCGGCCGCACCAGGGCCCAGGGTCTGCCGATGGTGCTCGAGGCAACCGCCCGCACCAAGGCTCAGCATGTGCCGATTGTGATCGAGGCAACAACCCACACCAGGGCCCAGCTTGTGCCGATGGCGGTCGAGGCAAGTGCCCGTACCGAAGGGCAGCCTATGCCGATGATGGTCGATGCATGTGCCATCACCATGCGCCATCATGTGCCATTGATGGTCGAGGCCTTGGCCGAAGTTCGATTTTGAGCCACGGTGCCCATGCTTGGCTCCAGCATGTGCTGGTGCCGCATTTTTTTCACTCGGGACAGCATCGCCGGAGCATCGCCGGAGTACCGCCGGAGAACCTGACCGGCGGCATTGGGGTTCCGGCGATTGGGAGGGGGGCCGGGGGGGTGTGCGCACATGATGTGCGATGGGTGCTGGTACTTGGCCTTGTGTTGGCCCCCTATCCCTCATCAAACCTCTGAGAATTCACACCCCCTTAAAGAGCATTTGAGATTTTACAGGTTTGCTACCAGTAGCCGTTAAAGTGTCTGAAATGGGGACACTTTTTTCAAACGGTCACAAAATCTTCTCTACTTCGAGTTTTTAGCTGAATTTTTTTGTGCATGCCAACAAAAATAGAAGGATCATGCCTACAAAATTTGGGGCCAAAAATCCTTATAAAAAAATTTTAAAAAATCCCGAACCGCAAAAAGTTTCGAAAATCATGAAAAATAGAAAACGAGTCATCTTCCAACGAAACTTCACGTGAAGGCTTAGGGGACCATTGTATGAATTTACAAGCCATAAAAATGGCATTGGCACGGCAGAAATTTGAAGATGTGCCTAAACCCACCAGGGCCCAGCGTGTGCCGATGGTGCTCGAGGCAACCGCCCGCACCAGGGCCCAGCGTGTGCCGATGGTGCTCGAGGCAAGCGCCCGCACCAGGGCCCAGCGTGTGCCGACGGTGGTCGAGGCAACCGCCCGCACCAGGGCCGATAGTGTGCCAATGGTGCTCGAGGCAACCTGTCGCACCAGGGCCCAGCGTGTGCCGATGGTGATCGAGGCAACCTGCCGCACCAGGGCCCAGCGTGTGCCGATGCTGGTCGAGGCAAGCGCCCGCACCAGCGCCCAGCGTGTGCCGATGGCGCTCGAGGCAACCGACCGCACCAGGGCCCAGCGTGTGCCGATGGTGCTCGAGGCAACCTGCCGCACCAGGGCCCAGCGTGTGCCGATGGCGCTCGAGGCAAGCTCCGCACCAG
>NW_028322660.1:157500-162500 GCF_047325235.1 Durio zibethinus
GTCTGGGGTCTAGGGCAGCATCCGCCGCGTGCACGGGCTGGAGCTCGGCTCCCTTTTTTTGCATGCAAGCCAACCGATCGAGGCCATGGGCGCCTGCCGGTCACCGGAGCAACCAGTCGCCGGACAAAAATCGCCGGAAGGCATGCACGCCCTGTATTTCGTTCGAGGGACGTTGGCCGGGGTGCACGCAATGGGAGGCCCATCGCGCACACCTACTCCCCCCGTGGGGGGGGGAGAGGGGGTGCCGGACCACCACCCCCTAAAGAGCATTAGAGATTTTACAGATATGCTACCAGTAGACGTTAAAATGTCTGAAACGGGGACACTTTTTCCAAACAAGCAAATCCCACACCGAGGGTGCGCAGGTGCCGATGGTGGTCGAGGCATGTGCCCGCAACAAGGGCCAACGTGAGCCGATGGTGGTCGAGGCAACCGCCCGCACCAGCTCGAGGCATGTGCCCACACCAAGGCCCGGCATGTATCGATGGTGTTCGACGTAGGGGCCATCTTCTGCTGATGGTGGTCGAGGCAAGAGCCCGCACCAAGGGCCAGCGTGTGCCCATGGTGCTCGAGGCAACCGTCCGCACCAGGGCCCAGCGTGTGCCGATGGTGGTCGAGGCAACCGCCCGCACCAGGGCCCAGCGTGTGCCGATGGTGCTCGAGGCAACCGCCCGCACCAAGGGCCGGCTTGTGCCGATGGTGTTCGAGGCAACCGCCCGCACCAGGGCCCAGCGTGTGCCGATGGTGGTCGAGGCAACCGCCAGCACCAGGGCCCAGCGTGTGCCGATGGTGGTCGAGGCAACCGCCCGCACCAAGGCCGAGCGTGTGCCGATGGTGGTCGAGGCAAGCGCCCGCACCAGGGCCCAGCGTGTGCCGATGGTGGTCGAGGCAAGCGCCCTCACCAAGGCCGAGCGTGTGCCGGTGGTGGTCGAGGCAACCGCCCGCACCAGGGCCCAGCGTGTGCCGATGGTGGTCGAGGCAAGCGCCCGCACCAAGGCCGAGCGTGTGCCGATGGTGGTCGAGGCAAGCGCCCGCACCAGGGCCCAGCGTGTGCCGATGGTGGTCGAGGCAAGCGCCCTCACCAAGGCCGAGCGTGTGCCGATGGTGGTCGAGGCAACCGCCCGCACCAAGGGCCGGCGTGTGCCGATGGTGTTCGAGGCAACCGCCCGCACCAGGGCCCAGCGTGTGCCGATGGTGGTCGAGCCAGGAGCCCGCACCAAGGGCCGGCTTGTGCCGATGGTGTTCGGGGCAACCGCCCGCACCAGGGCCCTGCGTGTGCCGATGGTGCTGGGGGCAACCGCCCGCACCAGGGCCCAGCGTGTGCCGATGGTGCTGGGGGCAAGCGCCCGCACCAGGGCCCAGCGTGTGCCGATGGTGCTGGGGGTAACCGCCCGGACCAGGGCCCAACGTGTGCCGATGGTGGTCGAGGGAACCGCCCGCACCAGGGCCCAGCGTGTGCCGATGGTGCTGGGGGCAAGCGCCCGCCCCAGGGCCCAGCGTGTGCCGATGGTGCTGGGGGCAAGCGCCCGCCCCAGGGCCCAGCGTGTGCCGATGGTGCTGGGGGCAAGCGCCCGCCCCAGGGCCCAGCGTGTGCCGATGGTTATCGGGGCAACCGGCCGCACCAGGGCCCAGGGTCTGCCGATGGTGCTCGAGGCAACCGCCCGCACCAAGGCTCAGCATGTGCCGATTGTGATCGAGGCAACAACCCACACCAGGGCCCAGCTTGTGCCGATGGCGGTCGAGGCAAGTGCCCGTACCGAAGGGCAGCCTATGCCGATGATGGTCGATGCATGTGCCATCACCATGCGCCATCATGTGCCATTGATGGTCGAGGCCTTGGCCGAAGTTCGATTTTGAGCCACGGTGCCCATGCTTGGCTCCAGCATGTGCTGGTGCCGCATTTTTTTCACTCGGGACAGCATCGCCGGAGCATCGCCGGAGTACCGCCGGAGAACCTGACCGGCGGCATTGGGGTTCCGGCGATTGGGAGGGGGGCCGGGGGGGTGTGCGCACATGATGTGCGATGGGTGCTGGTACTTGGCCTTGTGTTGGCCCCCTATCCCTCATCAAACCTCTGAGAATTCACACCCCCTTAAAGAGCATTTGAGATTTTACAGGTTTGCTACCAGTAGCCGTTAAAGTGTCTGAAATGGGGACACTTTTTTCAAACGGTCACAAAATCTTCTCTACTTCGAGTTTTTAGCTGAATTTTTTTGTGCATGCCAACAAAAATAGAAGGATCATGCCTACAAAATTTGGGGCCAAAAATCCTTATAAAAAAATTTTAAAAAATCCCGAACCGCAAAAAGTTTCGAAAATCATGAAAAATAGAAAACGAGTCATCTTCCAACGAAACTTCACGTGAAGGCTTAGGGGACCATTGTATGAATTTACAAGCCATAAAAATGGCATTGGCACGGCAGAAATTTGAAGATGTGCCTAAACCCACCAGGGCCCAGCGTGTGCCGATGGTGCTCGAGGCAACCGCCCGCACCAGGGCCCAGCGTGTGCCGATGGTGCTCGAGGCAAGCGCCCGCACCAGGGCCCAGCGTGTGCCGACGGTGGTCGAGGCAACCGCCCGCACCAGGGCCGATAGTGTGCCAATGGTGCTCGAGGCAACCTGTCGCACCAGGGCCCAGCGTGTGCCGATGGTGATCGAGGCAACCTGCCGCACCAGGGCCCAGCGTGTGCCGATGCTGGTCGAGGCAAGCGCCCGCACCAGCGCCCAGCGTGTGCCGATGGCGCTCGAGGCAACCGACCGCACCAGGGCCCAGCGTGTGCCGATGGTGCTCGAGGCAACCTGCCGCACCAGGGCCCAGCGTGTGCCGATGGCGCTCGAGGCAAGCTCCCGCACCAGGGCCCAGCGTGTGCCGATGGTGCTCGAGGCAACCTGCCGCACCAGGGCCCAGCGTGTGCGGATGGTGCTCGAGGCAAGCGCCCGCACCAGGGCCCAGCGTGTGCCGATGGTGGTCGAGGCAACCGCCCGCACCAGGGCCCAGCGTGTGCCGATGGTGGTCGAGGCAACCTGCCGCACCAGGGCCCAGCGTGTGCCGATGGTGCTCGAGGCAACCGACCGCACCAGGGCCGAGCGTGTGCCGATGGTGGTCGAGGCAAGCGCCCGCACCAGGGCCCAGCGTGTGCCGATGGTGGTCGAGGCAACCTGCCGCACCAGGGCCCAGCGTGTGCCGATGGTGCTCGAGGCAACCGACCGCACCAGGGCCGAGCGTGTGCCGATGGTGGTCGAGGCAAGCGCCCGCACCAGGGCCCAGCGTGTGCCGATGGTGGTCGAGGCAACCTGCCGCACCAGGGCCCAGCGTGTGCCGATGGTGGTCGAGGCAAGCGCCCGCACCGGGGCCCAGCGTGTGCCGATGGTGGTCGAGGCAACCGCCCGCACCGGGGCCCAGCGTGTGCCGATGGTGGTCGAGGCAACCGCCCGCACCCGGGCCCAGCGTGTGCCGATGGTGGTCGAGGCAACCTGCCGCACCAGGGCCCAGCGTGTGCCGATGGTGCTCGAGGCAACCGACCGCACCAGGGCGGAGCGTGTGCCGATGGTGGTCGAGGCAACCGCCCGCACCAGGGCCCAGCGTGTGCCGATGGTGGTCGAGGCTGCCGATGGTGGTCGAGGCAACCTGCCGCACCAGGGCCCAGCGTGTGCCGATGGTGGTCGAGGCAACCGACCGCACCAGGGCCGAGCGTGTGCCGATGGTGCTCGAGGCAAGCTGCCGCACCAGGGCCCAGCGTGTGCCGATGGTGGTCGAGGCAACCGCCCGCACCAGGGCCCAGCGTGTGCCGATGGTGCTCGAGGCAACCTGCCGCACCAGGGCGGAGCGTGTGCCGATGGTGGTCGAGGCAAGCGCCCGCACCAGGGCCCAGCGTGTGCCGATGGTGGTCGAGGCAACCGACCGCACCAGGGCCCAGCGTGTGCCGATGGTGCTCGAGGCAACCTGCCGCACCAGGGCCCAGCGTGTGCCGATGGTGGTCGAGGCAAGCGCCCGCACCAGGGCCCAGCGTGTGCCGATGGTGCTCGAGGCAAGCGCCCGCACCAGGGCCCAGCGTGTGCCGATGGTGCTCGAGGCAACCGACCGCACCAGGGCCGAGCGTGTGCCGATGGTGGTCGAGGCAAGCGCCCGTACCAGGGCCCAGCGTGTGCCGATGGTGATCGAGGCAAGCGCCCGCACCAGGGCCCAGCGTGTGCCGATGGCAGTGCCCAGCGTGTGCCGATGGTGGTCGAGGCAAGCGCCCGCACCAGGGCCCAGCTTTTGCCGATGGTGATCGAGGCAACCGGCCGCTCGAGGGCGCAGCGTGTGCCGATGGTTATCGGGGCAACCGGCCGCACCAGGGCCCAGGGTCTGCCGATGGTGCTCGAGGCAACCGCCCGCACCAAGGCTCAGCATGTGCCGCTGGTGATCGAGGCAACAACCCACACCAGGGCCCAGCTTGTGCCGATGGCGGTCGAGGCAAGTGCCCGTACCGAAGGGCAGCCTATGCCGATGATGGTCGATGCATGTGCCATCACCATGCGTCATCATGTGCCATTGATGGTCGAGGCCTTGGCCGAAGTTCGATTTTGAGCCACGGTGCCCATGCTTGGCTCCAGCATGTGCTGGTGCCGCATTTTTTTCACTCGGGACAGCATCGCCGGAGCATCGCCGGAGTACCGCCGGAGAACCTGACCGGCGGCATTGGGGTTCCGGCGATTGGGAGGGGGGCCGGGGGGGTGTGCGCACATGACGTGCGATGGGTGCTGGTACTTGGCCCTTGTGTTGGCCCCCTATCCCTCATCAAACCTCTGAGAACTCACACCCCCTTAAAGAGCGTTTGAGATTTTACAGGTTTGCTGCCAGTAGCCGTTAAAGTGTCTGAAATGGGGACACTTTTTTCAAACGGTCACGAAATCTTCTCCGGTTCGAGTTTTTAGCTGAATTTTTTTGTGCATGCCAACAAAAATAGAAGGATCACGTCCACAAAATTTGGGGCCAAAACTCCTTCTAAAAAAATTC
>NW_028322660.1:172500-177500 GCF_047325235.1 Durio zibethinus
ACGAGGCCCGCCGGCCCCAACCGTCCCCGAGTTTACCTTACCCGAGAAAACATCGTGCCACGCTCGTGACCCTACGATGCCCGCCCACCTAGACACCACGAGTGCCTAGGAGTAGCTCACTTCAGACTAGCCAGGCCCCCGCCTGCCCGCTAGCCAAGGGGGTGGTGGAGAGCTGACACCAATCATCCCCCTATAAAGAGCGTTAGAGATTTTCCCAATACGCTACCAGTGACCGTAAGAATGTCTGAAACGGGGACACTTTTCTACCCAACCATCTCGGGGCCTTTCTCCGGCTAACTCAGGGCCCCGTAACCTTCCCTTTGGTCACCATTGCTCCTTGATACTGCTCGTTGCTCCACCAACCCACTCGAAGGTGCCCGCACATTGCTTCCACTAATGGCACCCGCCAGGATACTTGGCTTGAAGGTGTCCGACCACTGTCTCGAACTTCCCCGCGTATCTTGCGGCCCGGGGCTCCCATTGCCCCTACAACATGTTAGCATCATGTTCCAAAGCTCCGAATGCACGCCTTCATTCCTTAGAACCGCTTTCCCGCCAGCTCGGTCTCGACCGCTGCTCGGTTCAGGGTCAGTCATGGCAGGACCAAGGCCTGACCATGACACTCTCCCCCACTTACTATGTCGATGCCCTCATCGACGCCAAGACCACACCCAACTATCCTGTTGCACACAGCTGACATTTCCTCATATGTCTCTCACTGGTGCTCTCAAGGATTGGGTTGAGGTCCCGTTGTTGCTCAGCTTTGTTGTAGTTCGAACCGCCTAACCTATCTTGGTTGTATTCATATGGGTCATACCATGGCTTCATCCCTTGATCATTGTCAGGTTGCGACCTCGAGGTGCCCTCATTGATCAATGACCCTCCGTAGAATGAATGACCACCGCTTTGCCACTCATTTGGTGCGTCCCACCGGACGTGACCCCTCACACCAACTGCACGCTTGCAGCATCAACTCACTGATGCGCCCCTCTGGACGTGATGCTTAGGTCAACCGCACTCATACGGCACCCTATATGATGACCCTAGCATAGTGGCATTCAAGCACCTTGGTCATCTCCCAACTTGGGTCCTCTCGGCCCCTCCAAGGTCACCTCTCTAGGTGTGGCCCTCAGGCCAACCGCCCCCAAGACGGCACCTTAAAGCGTGCTAATTCGGTCTTTGCCCCCGGCTTGAACACTATGCTCCATCGCCCAAGCTCCTTTATCTTGGCTCAGTCTCGGGGGGGGGGGAATTGATAGGTCTCCCCCACTTTTACTGGAAACTCGGCACAGCATTATGCGTAACCTTGTCTCCTCGATGGTTCTATTGCTCGATAGTTTTGATTCCAGCCCAGTTCCTAGGGCGTCCCAAAATCCGCTTATACTCGGAGACCCACTGATCTACCAGCACTTCTAGCCCACTGATTTGTTTGACTCGGGGATTCACCCGCTCGATCCTCAAGGTCCACTAACTTGCACGACTGAGGCCTTGTCGACTGGCCGTTTTCCCTTTCTTGTTCCACTGGAAAACATCCTGTCGTGGCCCACTGACCACCACTACTCGTGAAGCCTTCCCTTTCGGCCAATACAAGTTCAATATCCTGGTTCACATACACACTCTCGTGATCCTCTGACCACAAGAACTCACGGTCCACTGACCAACGCAGCTCATGGTCCACTGACCATCTCGCTTGTGGCTTCAATCTTCAGCCACTTCATACTCTTCTGTGTAGTAGTCTCATGCTTGGACCCGAATACTTCGGCTTGCACCCCCGCTGGGGCACCTGCACCATACATCAAGTGCACACATTAGTAATTAATCTTGCAACTCGACGCCTCCTGCCCCTCAGGACAAGATTCACTCGGCCCACGTGGCCTGACACAACACCATTTCATGGTGTAAGACCCTTTTCGGATCTCGGTCTCACTACGGTTCCTTTCACCGTAAAGGCATCACATGCCACAACATATGCCAACACCTTTTTCTAGGTGAGGCTAGACTCTGGTGCCCTTTTTCTAGGCGTCCAAGAGTCTACTCGAGAGCCATTTTACATAGGCCCAATATTTCCCATCGCATGCAACGGTGGCCCTTTCCCGAGCCCCCATAGGCACAAAAACTGCATTTGTGTCTCGATAGCTCCATTCGGGCTTGGCACCACCGTAATTTCGCATCACCAGACCCACACATGGGGTCGCGTAACTCTCGCCACTGAGCCAACCTAGGCTCTGATACCAAGTGTCACGGTCCGCGCGTTCCTCCTATTGAAACCACGCGTCCGTGTGGCACCAAGACTAATCCTAGTCAAGGTCAGCCTTCTATCGTGCCCATTTTTCGTCGCGGACAACCCTATTCCAGTCCACGATCCTCGAATGCTCATAGGGATACATAGTCCCGGTTCTCATGGCCTTGAGGCCTCTTGACATGGTGCGAACCCAACATCATGCCCGTCCGCATGATTGACACCCTACATCATGCTGGTCCCGCAAGGGGACTTGGGTGGACTGCCCCAGTGGCAGCACACCATCCCGACTGGCCGCAGGGGTCTAGCAGCATGCCTACTCGCTAGCCCGCACGCCCCTTTTTCTCGATGGCATCCCTCATACGTAAACACCATCACATGATCCTTCCGGCTCGAGGAGGGGAAACCGAGGGGCATAACGGATTCTACCGTCCAACCCCCTGTCTCAATGCAAAGGCGCGATACGAGGCCCGCCGGCCCCAACCGTCCCCGAGTTTACCTTACCCGAGAAAACATCGTGCCACGCTCGTGACCCTACGATGCCCGCCCACCTAGACACCACGAGTGCCTAGGAGTAGCTCACTTCAGACTAGCCAGGCCCCCGCCTGCCCGCTAGCCAAGGGGGTGGTGGAGAGCTGACACCAATCATCCCCCTATAAAGAGCGTTAGAGATTTTCCCAATACGCTACCAGTGACCGTAAGAATGTCTGAAACGGGGACACTTTTCTACCCAACCATCTCGGGGCCTTTCTCCGGCTAACTCAGGGCCCCGTAACCTTCCCTTTGGTCACCATTGCTCCTTGATACTGCTCGTTGCTCCACCAACCCACTCGAAGGTGCCCGCACATTGCTTCCACTAATGGCACCCGCCAGGATACTTGGCTTGAAGGTGTCCGACCACTGTCTCGAACTTCCCCGCGTATCTTGCGGCCCGGGGCTCCCATTGCCCCTACAACATGTTAGCATCATGTTCCAAAGCTCCGAATGCACGCCTTCATTCCTTAGAACCGCTTTCCCGCCAGCTCGGTCTCGACCGCTGCTCGGTTCAGGGTCAGTCATGGCAGGACCAAGGCCTGACCATGACACTCAGCATGTGCCGATTGTGATCGAGGCAACAACCCACACCAGGGCCCAGCTTGTGCCGATGGCGGTCGAGGCAAGTGCCCGTACCGAAGGGCAGCCTATGCCGATGATGGTCGATGCATGTGCCATCACCATGCGCCATCATGTGCCATTGATGGTCGAGGCCTTGGCCGAAGTTCGATTTTGAGCCACGGTGCCCATGCTTGGCTCCAGCATGTGCTGGTGCCGCATTTTTTTCACTCGGGACAGCATCGCCGGAGCATCGCCGGAGTACCGCCGGAGAACCTGACCGGCGGCATTGGGGTTCCGGCGATTGGGAGGGGGGCCGGGGGGGTGTGCGCACATGATGTGCGATGGGTGCTGGTACTTGGCCTTGTGTTGGCCCCCTATCCCTCATCAAACCTCTGAGAATTCACACCCCCTTAAAGAGCATTTGAGATTTTACAGGTTTGCTACCAGTAGCCGTTAAAGTGTCTGAAATGGGGACACTTTTTTCAAACGGTCACAAAATCTTCTCTACTTCGAGTTTTTAGCTGAATTTTTTTGTGCATGCCAACAAAAATAGAAGGATCATGCCTACAAAATTTGGGGCCAAAAATCCTTATAAAAAAATTTTAAAAAATCCCGAACCGCAAAAAGTTTCGAAAATCATGAAAAATAGAAAACGAGTCATCTTCCAACGAAACTTCACGTGAAGGCTTAGGGGACCATTGTATGAATTTACAAGCCATAAAAATGGCATTGGCACGGCAGAAATTTGAAGATGTGCCTAAACCCACCAGGGCCCAGCGTGTGCCGATGGTGCTCGAGGCAACCGCCCGCACCAGGGCCCAGCGTGTGCCGATGGTGCTCGAGGCAAGCGCCCGCACCAGGGCCCAGCGTGTGCCGACGGTGGTCGAGGCAACCGCCCGCACCAGGGCCGATAGTGTGCCAATGGTGCTCGAGGCAACCTGTCGCACCAGGGCCCAGCGTGTGCCGATGGTGATCGAGGCAACCTGCCGCACCAGGGCCCAGCGTGTGCCGATGCTGGTCGAGGCAAGCGCCCGCACCAGCGCCCAGCGTGTGCCGATGGCGCTCGAGGCAACCGACCGCACCAGGGCCCAGCGTGTGCCGATGGTGCTCGAGGCAACCTGCCGCACCAGGGCCCAGCGTGTGCCGATGGCGCTCGAGGCAAGCTCCCGCACCAGGGCCCAGCGTGTGCCGATGGTGCTCGAGGCAACCTGCCGCACCAGGGCCCAGCGTGTGCGGATGGTGCTCGAGGCAAGCGCCCGCACCAGGGCCCAGCGTGTGCCGATGGTGGTCGAGGCAACCGCCCGCACCAGGGCCCAGCGTGTGCCGATGGTGGTCGAGGCAACCTGCCGCACCAGGGCCCAGCGTGTGCCGATGGTGCTCGAGGCAACCGACCGCACCAGGGCCGAGCGTGTGCCGATGGTGGTCGAGGCAAGCGCCCGCACCAGGGCCCAGCGTGTGCCGATGGTGGTCGAGGCAACCTGCCGCACCAGGGCCCAGCGTGTGCCGATGGTGCTCGAGGCAACCGACCGCACCAGGGCCGAGCGTGTGCCGATGGTGCTCGAGGCAAGCGCCCGCACCAGGGCCCAGCGTGTGCCGATGGTGGTCGAGGCAACCTGCCGCACCAGGGCCCAGCGTGTGCCGATGGTGGTCGAGGCAAGCGCCCGCA
>NW_028322660.1:187500-191938 GCF_047325235.1 Durio zibethinus
TCGACGTAGGGGCCATCTTCTGCTGATGGTGGTCGAGGCAAGAGCCCGCACCAAGGGCCAGCGTGTGCCCATGGTGCTCGAGGCAACCGTCCGCACCAGGGCCCAGCGTGTGCCGATGGTGGTCGAGGGAACCGCCCGCACCAGGGCCCAGCGTGTGCCGATGGTGCTCGAGGCAACCGCCCGCACCAAGGGCCGGCTTGTGCCGATGGTGTTCGAGGCAACCGCCCGCACCAGGGCCCAGCGTGTGCCGATGGTGGTCGAGGCAACCGCCAGCACCAGGGCCCAGCGTGTGCCGATGGTGGTCGAGGCAACCGCCCGCACCAAGGCCGAGCGTGTGCCGATGGTGGTCGAGGCAAGCGCCCGCACCAGGGCCCAGCGTGTGCCGATGGTGGTCGAGGCAAGCGCCCTCACCAAGGCCGAGCGTGTGCCGGTGGTGGTCGAGGCAACCGCCCGCACCAGGGCCCAGCGTGTGCCGATGGTGGTCGAGGCAAGCGCCCGCACCAAGGCCGAGCGTGTGCCGATGGTGGTCGAGGCAAGCGCCCGCACCAGGGCCCAGCGTGTGCCGATGGTGGTCGAGGCAAGCGCCCTCACCAAGGCCGAGCGTGTGCCGATGGTGGTCGAGGCAACCGCCCGCACCAAGGGCCGGCGTGTGCCGATGGTGTTCGAGGCAACCGCCCGCACCAGGGCCCAGCGTGTGCCGATGGTGGTCGAGCCAGGAGCCCGCACCAAGGGCCGGCTTGTGCCGATGGTGTTCGGGGCAACCGCCCGCACCAGGGCCCTGCGTGTGCCGATGGTGCTGGGGGCAACCGCCCGCACCAGGGCCCAGCGTGTGCCGATGGTGCTGGGGGCAAGCGCCCGCACCAGGGCCCAGCGTGTGCCGATGGTGCTGGGGGTAACCGCCCGGACCAGGGCCCAACGTGTGCCGATGGTGGTCGAGGGAACCGCCCGCACCAGGGCCCAGCGTGTGCCGATGGTGCTGGGGGCAAGCGCCCGCCCCAGGGCCCAGCGTGTGCCGATGGTGCTGGGGGCAAGCGCCCGCCCCAGGGCCCAGCGTGTGCCGATGGTGCTGGGGGCAAGCGCCCGCCCCAGGGCCCAGCGTGTGCCGATGGTTATCGGGGCAACCGGCCGCACCAGGGCCCAGGGTCTGCCGATGGTGCTCGAGGCAACCGCCCGCACCAAGGCTCAGCATGTGCCGATTGTGATCGAGGCAACAACCCACACCAGGGCCCAGCTTGTGCCGATGGCGGTCGAGGCAAGTGCCCGTACCGAAGGGCAGCCTATGCCGATGATGGTCGATGCATGTGCCATCACCATGCGCCATCATGTGCCATTGATGGTCGAGGCCTTGGCCGAAGTTCGATTTTGAGCCACGGTGCCCATGCTTGGCTCCAGCATGTGCTGGTGCCGCATTTTTTTCACTCGGGACAGCATCGCCGGAGCATCGCCGGAGTACCGCCGGAGAACCTGACCGGCGGCATTGGGGTTCCGGCGATTGGGAGGGGGGCCGGGGGGGTGTGCGCACATGATGTGCGATGGGTGCTGGTACTTGGCCTTGTGTTGGCCCCCTATCCCTCATCAAACCTCTGAGAATTCACACCCCCTTAAAGAGCATTTGAGATTTTACAGGTTTGCTACCAGTAGCCGTTAAAGTGTCTGAAATGGGGACACTTTTTTCAAACGGTCACAAAATCTTCTCTACTTCGAGTTTTTAGCTGAATTTTTTTGTGCATGCCAACAAAAATAGAAGGATCATGCCTACAAAATTTGGGGCCAAAAATCCTTATAAAAAAATTTTAAAAAATCCCGAACCGCAAAAAGTTTCGAAAATCATGAAAAATAGAAAACGAGTCATCTTCCAACGAAACTTCACGTGAAGGCTTAGGGGACCATTGTATGAATTTACAAGCCATAAAAATGGCATTGGCACGGCAGAAATTTGAAGATGTGCCTAAACCCACCAGGGCCCAGCGTGTGCCGATGGTGCTCGAGGCAACCGCCCGCACCAGGGCCCAGCGTGTGCCGATGGTGCTCGAGGCAAGCGCCCGCACCAGGGCCCAGCGTGTGCCGACGGTGGTCGAGGCAACCGCCCGCACCAGGGCCGATAGTGTGCCAATGGTGCTCGAGGCAACCTGTCGCACCAGGGCCCAGCGTGTGCCGATGGTGATCGAGGCAACCTGCCGCACCAGGGCCCAGCGTGTGCCGATGCTGGTCGAGGCAAGCGCCCGCACCAGCGCCCAGCGTGTGCCGATGGCGCTCGAGGCAACCGACCGCACCAGGGCCCAGCGTGTGCCGATGGTGCTCGAGGCAACCTGCCGCACCAGGGCCCAGCGTGTGCCGATGGCGCTCGAGGCAAGCTCCCGCACCAGGGCCCAGCGTGTGCCGATGGTGCTCGAGGCAACCTGCCGCACCAGGGCCCAGCGTGTGCGGATGGTGCTCGAGGCAAGCGCCCGCACCAGGGCCCAGCGTGTGCCGATGGTGGTCGAGGCAACCGCCCGCACCAGGGCCCAGCGTGTGCCGATGGTGGTCGAGGCAACCTGCCGCACCAGGGCCCAGCGTGTGCCGATGGTGCTCGAGGCAACCGACCGCACCAGGGCCGAGCGTGTGCCGATGGTGGTCGAGGCAAGCGCCCGCACCAGGGCCCAGCGTGTGCCGATGGTGGTCGAGGCAACCTGCCGCACCAGGGCCCAGCGTGTGCCGATGGTGCTCGAGGCAACCGACCGCACCAGGGCCGAGCGTGTGCCGATGGTGCTCGAGGCAAGCGCCCGCACCAGGGCCCAGCGTGTGCCGATGGTGGTCGAGGCAACCTGCCGCACCAGGGCCCAGCGTGTGCCGATGGTGCTCGAGGCAAGCGCCCGCACCGGGGCCCAGCGTGTGCCGATGGTGGTCGAGGCAACCGCCCGCACCGGGGCCCAGCGTGTGCCGATGGTGGTCGAGGCAACCGCCCGCACCGGGGCCCAGCGTGTGCCGATGGTGGTCGAGGCAACCTGCCGCACCAGGGCCCAGCGTGTGCCGATGGTGCTCGAGGCAACCGACCGCACCAGGGCGGAGCGTGTGCCGATGGTGGTCGAGGCAACCGCCCGCACCAGGGCCCAGCGTGTGCCGATGGTGGTCGAGGCTGCCGATGGTGGTCGAGGCAACCTGCCGCACCAGGGCCCAGCGTGTGCCGATGGTGGTCGAGGCAACCGACCGCACCAGGGCCGAGCGTGTGCCGATGGTGCTCGAGGCAAGCTGCCGCACCAGGGCCCAGCGTGTGCCGATGGTGGTCGAGGCAACCGCCCGCACCAGGGCCCAGCGTGTGCCGATGGTGCTCGAGGCAACCTGCCGCACCAGGGCGGAGCGTGTGCCGATGGTGGTCGAGGCAAGCGCCCGCACCAGGGCCCAGCGTGTGCCGATGGTGGTCGAGGCAACCGACCGCACCAGGGCCCAGCGTGTGCCGATGGTGCTCGAGGCAACCTGCCGCACCAGGGCCCAGCGTGTGCCGATGGTGGTCGAGGCAAGCGCCCGCACCAGGGCCCAGCGTGTGCCGATGGTGGTCGAGGCAAGCGCCCGCACCAGGGCCCAGCGTGTGCCGATGGTGCTCGAGGCAACCGACCGCACCAGGGCCGAGCGTGTGCCGATGGTGGTCGAGGCAAGCGCCCGTACCAGGGCCCAGCGTGTGCCGATGGTGATCGAGGCAAGCGCCCGCACCAGGGCCCAGCGTGTGCCGATGGCAGTGCCCAGCGTGTGCCGATGGTGGTCGAGGCAAGCGCCCGCACCAGGGCCCAGCTTTTGCCGATGGTGATCGAGGCAACCGGCCGCTCGAGGGCGCAGCGTGTGCCGATGGTTATCGGGGCAACCGGCCGCACCAGGGCCCAGGGTCTGCCGATGGTGCTCGAGGCAACCGCCCGCACCAAGGCTCAGCATGTGCCGCTGGTGATCGAGGCAACAACCCACACCAGGGCCCAGCTTGTGCCGATGGCGGTCGAGGCAAGTGCCCGTACCGAAGGGCAGCCTATGCCGATGATGGTCGATGCATGTGCCATCACCATGCGTCATCATGTGCCATTGATGGTCGAGGCCTTGGCCGAAGTTCGATTTTGAGCCACGGTGCCCATGCTTGGCTCCAGCATGTGCTGGTGCCGCATTTTTTTCACTCGGGACAGCATCGCCGGAGCATCGCCGGAGTACCGCCGGAGAACCTGACCGGCGGCATTGGGGTTCCGGCGATTGGGAGGGGGGCCGGGGGGGTGTGCGCACATGACGTGCGATGGGTGCTGGTACTTGGCCCTTGTGTTGGCCCCCTATCCCTCATCAAACCTCTGAGAACTCACACCCCCTTAAAGAGCGTTTGAGATTTTACAGGTTTGCTGCCAGTAGCCGTTAAAGTGTCTGAAATGGGGACACTTTTTTCAAACGGTCACGAAATCTTCTCCGGTTCGAGTTTTTAGCTGAATTTTTT
>NW_028322661.1:2500-22500 GCF_047325235.1 Durio zibethinus
CGCCTATCAAAAAAATGAGTTAGTTCGGACAATCCTCTTATACCTTTTGTTAAGGATATTGAATAAAACGTATCTATGTAACCACGATTATATGACCAATCGTATATCAAATATATTATTTTATCCAAGAAAATTCTTTTAGGACCCCTTTTTGCAAACGAATTTAGTAAGTTCAAATTTTGTAAAGATGAATAAAAAGGCTTATATAAAAGGAATGCTGTAAATATTCCAAAACAAGCTATACTCACTGAAAAAGTTGCATTTGTTAAAAATTGATACCAATCCTCAAAATCATTTGAATTTTGATGTAAAAGATTTATAGATGGAGTTAATAATTTGGATAATATATCCAAATGTATTCCTTCTTGATTAAAAGGAATTGCTATGGCTCCAACAAAAAAAGTAAATAGAACCAGTATAAGCATAGGAAATAACATAGTATTATCCGATTCATGAGGATAAGAAAAAGCCTTCTTGTAGCCAAAATTCGTAATAGTAATAAGAGCCCCTTTTTTTACATTACCACCAATTCTATATGGCTTCTCATTATTATTCATTGTTAATAAATTATTCATTGTTAATAAAGGGGATAAAGGAAAATTTCTGTTAATCATTGTTTGCTCTTCTTTTTTACCCCATAGTTTTATTGAATAGAAGGAGCTACCTTTTTTGCCACTATAATTTTGAAAATTAATGTTTAAATGTCCTTCAAAAGTAAGTAAATAGATCCGAAACATATAAAATGCTGTTAATCCGGCCGTGGACCAAGCTATTATTGCAAAAATCGGTGAATACAACCAACTGTCACTAAGAATTTCATCTTTGGACCAAAAACAAGCAAGGGGTGGAATACCACAAAGAGAAAGTGTACCCACTAAAAAAGCAATTTGTGTAATTGGCACATGCTTTCTTAAACCGCCCATAAAAACCATATTCTGGCTTTTATCTGGAGAATATCCAACAATAGCTTCCATGGAATGAATAATGGATCCGGATCCTAAAAACAACAATGCCTTCGAATAAGCATGAGTAATCAAATGAAATAAAGCGGCTCGATAAGACCCCATACCTAGAGCTACCATCATATAACCCAGTTGGGACATTGTAGAATAGGCTAAACCCCTCTTAATATCTTTTTGAGCAAGAGCTAAAGTAGCCCCTAATAATACTGTTATTATACCTATCAAAGATATTAGATTCATTATGTAAGGTATAACTATGAAAAGAGGAAGAAGGCGGGCTACAAGAAAAATTCCCGCTGCTACCATAGTGGCAGCATGTATAAGAGCCGAAATAGGAGTAGGCCCCTCCATGGCATCAGGTAACCATACATGAAGGGGAAACTGCGCAGATTTAGCAACTGCGCCGGCAAATAATAAAGAGGCACATAAAGTAACAAATAAAAAATGAACCTCATTATTATAAATCACGTTATTAAATATTTCGAACAAATCTTGAAATTCGAAACTTCCCGTTATCCAATAAAAACCTAAGATTCCTAATAATAAACCAAAATCGCCTATCCGATTAGTTACAAACGCTTTTTGACAAGCGTTTGCCGCAACAGGTCGTGTGAACCAAAACCCTATTAATAGATAAGAACACATTCCAACCAATTCCCAAAAAATATAAATTTGTATCAAATTAGAACTAGTAACTAATCCCAACATTGAAGTATTGAATAAACTCATATAAGCAAAAAATCTCAAATATCCTTGATCATGAGACATATAATTGTCACTATAAATAAGAACAAAAATTCCAACAGTAGTGATTAATATTGACATAATAGAGGTAAGTGAATCAATAAAGTAGCCAAACTCGAAAGAAAAATCATTATTGATGGTCCAAGACCATCCATATTGATAGATAGAACTTCTATTTATTTGCTGAATAGACAGATCGACCGAAAAAATCATAACTATACTTAACAATAAAATATTGGGAAAAGCCCACATACGACGAAGATTTTTTGTTGCCGTCGGAAAAAGTAGGAGTCCCATTCCTATTAAAATAGGAATTGGAAGTGGCACAAAAGGTATGATCCATGAATATTGATATGTATGCTCCATAAAAACTTTTTTCTTATTCTTTCTTAATTAATCGTTTCTGATTCACCGGCTCTTATCTCTTTTGATGGAAAGGGAGCAATAATACAATCAAGATATTACAAAGTTAACTGGAATTTTCTATTATTAATCTTTTAATCTTTCTCAAATATTTCAAAAATATTCAAATTTCGAAGTTAGAAGTAATCAAATGATATCACCGAGTTACTAATGGAAAAAAAAAATATTCTTTTTTTTTTTCAAAATTATGTATCCTTTAACAGATTAATTACGAGTCTCATTCGAATTTGATTGAAAATGAAAATTGGGCATACTCTCTCTTCGAGCTTGACCAATTACCAATTAATAGAAAAAAATTCAAGTTTGTTTTTTATTAGGTAAATAAAATGGTTTTTTTACATTTTTTTGTTTTGATGTATTTTTCGTGTATAAATGGAGATGTATAAATTATAAATGTAGGACGACAAAAAAAATAGGCAGAGATAGAGAAGGAAAGACTCTTTTTTACGTTTTTTTGATTTCATCAATTCAATTTATATATCATAATAGATCCTAATCTATCCTATAGATTTGAATGGAGATATAAAAAAGAAAGGTACCAATAAATTAAATACAAATTCTTCTTTTTTTCTGGATAGTGTATGGAATATAAATAAAAAAAGGTTATATCATATTTTTTTTTTTTTTTTTTTCTAGAATAGAAGCATTTTATGTTATTTTCCCATCTCTATTTAGTTCTTATGAAATTTATATAGTAGTATATAGATAATTATAATCTAGAAAATCTATTAATCTAGAAAATCTATAGGAATAGATAAATAATGACATAAAGACACCGATCATTTTGTTTTAAAAATAGATGTCTTTGACATCCAACTATAGCACTAAATAACCTTTTTTTTGAATGGCAGTTCCAAAAAAACGTACTTCTACATCAAAAAAGCGTATTCGAAAAAATGTTTGGAAAAAGAAAGGATATTGGGCGGCGTTGAAAGCTTTTTCATTATCGAGATCTATTTTTACGGGTAATTCAAAAAGTTTTTTTGTACGACAAATAATTTTTTTTTAATCTGAATTGGTTTAACTCGAATAAGATACAAAGGTTTTCTTTTTTGAATATCTTTTTTTTTTTCATTTCCGGGATGGGGATTCTCATTTTCCCCATCGCCCCATTTGGTATCTTAGTGTTATAATAATTTGTTATTTTTATAATATTCAATTTCAATTTATAATAATAAATAATTAAATAATTAAATAATAAAAATTTGTATATTTATACTATAGCTATATCGGAGCACATATATATAAGAGCTTTAACTGGGTTGTTGAAACTAATCCATTAAGTTTCAATTTTGTAACTTTATGAATCATTATTTCTCTGAATTACTATATATCCTTCCCTTGCTTTCAACCCAATTGAGAAAACTCCCTTTATAATTTAGTGGATATACAAATAATGTATCAATTTAAAATGATCTAAAAAAATTCTATGTTTGTATAAGAAGATGAATCAAGACATATTTTTAGAATTCGAAATTCGAAATACTTTTTTGAAGTATGGTACAATTATGACAGGAATCGAAACGCTTTTTATATAACGTAACGTGTACAACCCAATATCTAGTTGGTTTGATAAATCCTTAAAACGCAAAATCCTAACGATTAATACAAAGCTATGCAAATTACATAAATCTTTTGAAATCATTGGATGTGGTGCTGAAATTGTGATCTCTAAAAATAATATTTTTTCATTCATTTATTCATTCAATTGATAAGCATTTTTTTTTTTATAGATTCATAAAAATCATATAAAAGAATGAGAGATGAATCATTAAAAAATTAAAATGATAAAGAACATTTTTTTGTTGAATTCTATCTATGAATTGAAGTTACAACTAGTTAGTTTAGTTACAATAGAGGAGTTCTCTTTTAGGAAAACACAAACTATAAAATCTCTGTTGAAATAATTAAATATTAAATTAAATATTAAATAAAAAAAAGGATAATTAAATAAAACGATAAATAATAAAGATTCTTTTTGAACCTTCAAATTGCTATTTAAACGAGTTTTTATTCATCAATTTAAATTAAATGCTTCTTTTACATTTTACATTGAATTGACCCCTTCACCTTCAATCTCGACGATTGAATAAAAAATGGCTTATTATGATTTCGAGCAAGCCGCTATGGTGAAATCGGTAGACACGCTGCTCTTAGGAAGCAGTGCTAGAGCATCTCGGTTCGAGTCCGAGTAGCGGCATAGTATCTTCTAAAAGAGATAGAATAAGTCCTATAATGAATTTAATTCCTGATTTCCATTCCATAAAATCTAGAAACCCTCGCTTTTTTCAGAATTCTTATGATTTTTTCAACTTTAGAGCATATATTAACTCATATATCCTTTTCGGTCGTTTCAATTGTAATTACAATTCATTTTTTAACCTTATTCTTATTAGTCGATGAAGTCGTAGGACTATATGATTCATCAGAAAAGGGCATGATAGTTACCTTTTTCTGTATAACAGGATTATTAGTCACTCGTTGGATTTATTCAGGACATTTCCCATTAAGTGATTTATATGAATCATTAATCTTTCTTTCATGGGGTTTCTCCCTTATTCATATGGTTTACTATTTTAAAAAGCGTAAAAATGATTTAAGCGCAATAACCGCACCAAGTGTTATTTTTACCCAAGGCTTTGCCACTTCGGGTCTTTTAACCAAAATGCATCAATCCGCAATATTAGCGCCTGCTCTCCAATCCCAGTGGTTAATGATGCACGTAAGTATGATGGTATTAGGCTATGCAGCTCTTTTATGTGGATCATTATTATCAGTAGCTCTTCTAGTCATTACATTTCGAAAAGCCATAAAAATTATTGGTAAAAACAATAATTTATTAAATCAGTCATTTTCGTTTGGCGAAATCCAATACATGAATGAAAGAAGCAATGTTTTATTAAACACTTATTTTCTTTCTTCTAAAAATTTTTACAGGTATCAATTGACTCAACAATTGGATCGTTGGAGTTATCGTATTATTAGTCTCGGGTTTATCTTTTTAACCATAGGAATTCTTTCGGGAGCCGTATGGGCTAATGAGGCGTGGGGATCATATTGGAATTGGGACCCAAAGGAAACTTGGGCATTTATTACTTGGACCGTATTCGCGATTTATTTACATACCCGAACAAATAAAAATTTGGAAGGTGTAAATTCCGCACTTGTGGCTTCTATGGGATTTCTTATAATTTGGATATGCTATTTTGGGGTCAATCTATTAGGAATAGGTTTACATAGTTATGGTTCATTTACATTAACATCTAATTGAATTGAATAAAAAGGCTAAGCCTAACAAATACTAAGATAGGACAGCGTATATATAAGAAAACTTATTGTAAGCTGTCAAGAACCTTTTGAATCACTCCACTACTTGATTCAAAAGGTTCTAACAAAAGCCAAAGATGTCTGATTAAAATTCAATTTAATTCTTTTACCTTTTTTTACTTAACTTAAACTTAAGAGAAGAAAAAAGACTTCTTTCTTTTTTTTTTCACTGTACAACGAACAATTTTAAAAATCATAGGATTACTTTTTGATTTTTTGTTTTATTCATCAAAACTATCTATAAAAATAATTATATAGAATAGTTTCGACCTTCTCACCTGATAATGAGAGGACAAAATCCGGATAAATACCAATACCTATTACTGGTAGAAAGATAGAGATCGAAACAAATAACTCTCGTGGTCCAGAATCAAAAAAATAAGAACTTTGAGCATTAAATAGCTTGTATCCATAGAACATTTGACGTGACATAGATAATGAATAAATAGGAGTTAATATCATTCCAATTGACATTACGAAAGTAATTAGTATTTTTGGCATTAAAAAATATTTTTGGCTGGTAATTATTCCAAAAAAGACTATCAACTCTGCAACAAAACCACTCATGCCCGGTAATGCAAGAGAAGCCATCGATAAGATACTGAACATCGTAAATATTTTTGGAATCGGAATAGCCATTCCACCCATTTCGTCGAGATAAAAAAGACGCATTCTATCATAACTCGTTCCTGCCAAGAAAAAAAGTGCAGCACCGATAAATCCATGAGATATTATTTGTAAAATAGCTCCGTTGAGTCCCGTATCAGTTATAGAGCCAATTCCTATAATTATGAAACCCATATGAGATACGGAGGAATAGGCTATTCTTTTTTTTAAATTCCGTTGACCAAGAGATGTTGAAGCTGCATAAATTATTTGCATTGTACCCACTATTATCAACCAGGGAGAAAATATGGAATGAGCGTGGGGTAATAATTCCATATTGATGCGAACTAATCCATACGCTCCCATTTTTAATAAAATTCCGGCTAGAAGCATACAAGTACTGTAATGTGCCTCCCCATGGGTGTCTGGTAACCACGTATGTAAGGGTATAATCGGCGATTTGACAGCAAAAGCAATAAGAAATCCAATATAGAATATGATTTCCAGTGCGACAGGATACGATTGATTAGCTAATGTTTCAAAATTTAATGTTGGTTCATTAGAACCGTATAAACCGATACCCAAAACTCCTATTAATAAAAAAATGGAACCCCCCGCAGTGTACAAAATAAATTTTGTAGCCGAGTACAGACGTTTCTTTCCCCCCCACATGGATAGAAGTAGATAAACGGGAATTAATTCGAACTCCCACATGATGAAAAAAAGTAAAAGGTCTCGAGAAGAAAATGATCCTATTTGACCACTGTACATTGCTAGCATCAAGAAATGGAATAATCGCGAATCTCGAGTAACTGGCCAAGCCGCCAAAGTAGCTAAAGTAGTGATAAATCCTGTCAGTAAAATGGGCCCTATAGAAAGTCCATCTATTCCCAATCTCCAGTAAAAATCAAAAAAATTTATCCATTTATAATCTTCCTCCAGCTGGATTAATGGATCGTCCAATCGGAAATGATAACAAAATGCATAGGTTGTTAGAAGGAGTTCAAATATGCATATACACATAGTATACCACTTAATTAGCTTATTTCCTCTATGAGGAAGAAAGAAAATTAAAGAACCTGCAGATATTGGTAAAACTACAATTATTGTTAACCAAGGAAAATAATTCGTGGTAAAGACAAGATGCACTTGGACCAGAAAAACCCGTGCTCAAAAAAGATTTTTTTTGAGCACGGGTTTTTTCAGTAAAAAAAAAATAAAATGGATTCAAAATGTATTCAAGTGGGGTTTTCGGGAACGTATCAATAAGCTAGACCCATACTTCGAGTTGTTTCATGCCATAAATAAACTCGAACGCTCAAGAAATCTGTTGGACAAGCGGATTCACATCTCTTACAACCAACACAGTCTTCTGTTCTTGGAGCGGAAGCAATTTGCTTAGCTTTACATCCATCCCAAGGTATCATTTCTAACACATCGGTGGGGCAGGCTCGGACACATTGAGTACACCCTATACATGTATCATAAATTTTTACTGAATGTGACATGGGATCTATAATTTTTTGAACATCATAAAATTTCAATCTAGTAAACTTGTAAATGAATCATTATAGTTAAACACCAGATGAATCAACGATTTACCAGAAATTTTCTAATCAATTTCCTTCGGGATCAACTCATAAGAAAGGACCAAGATACTTTGATTTCTTACGTTTTCGAAAACATGATGTAGATTCCAACATATTGGACATGCTAATTCAAATTGGTGAATCTTATAATTTAATATTATTAATATTACTTATTCAACAAAGTTGATTGATTGATACGCGTTGATTTTCTGTTACGATAAATTGAGGAAACAATAGCTGATCCAATAGCTGCTTCAGCGGCTGCAATAGCTATAACAAAAATTGATAAAATATTTCCTTTTAATTGCCGACTATCAAAAAAATCAGAAAATGTTACAAAATTTATATTAACCGCATTCAGTATAAGTTCAAGACACATAAGGGCCCGAACCATATTTCGACTCGTGATCAATCCATAAATACCGATAGAAAATAAATAGGCACTCAAAACAAGTATATGTTCGAGCATCATTGACCAACTCCTTATCAATTTCGATTCATTTTAATATGAACAATAATTCAACGGATTTGATTGACTAGAATAGAATATAACAAAAAGAATATATTGGAAATATCTCGAATAAACGAATTTCTATTTTATATTTTATACACGAACAAGAATTCAAGGAAAATAGATGCGATAAGACAGAAAAAAGTTTAATTTGGATTGCTTGCTATTCCTAGTTAGAAAGATTTATTACTGACGAGCCACAGCAATTGCACCTATCAAAGCAACTAAAAGAATTAGTGAAATGAATTCAAATGGAAGAAAAAAATCTGTTGCTAAATGAATTCCAATTTGTTGACTATTACTTATCAAATCTTGTTCTATAATTTGGTTTGATCTTGTAGTCCAAATAATCCCGTACCATGATGTATCTAATATAGTAGTAATTAGCGAAACAAGAATACTTGTACAAATCAACGAAGTAAGGCCATTCCCAATGGTCCACAGATTAAAATTTTTATAATATTCTGAACCATTCATGAACATCACAGCAAATAGGATTAAAACATTTATGGCTCCCACATAAATAAGAAGCTGGGCAGCAGCTACAAAATGAGAATTTGAGAGAATATAGAATAAGGATATACAAACAAGAACCAATCCCAATGAAAAGGCAGAAAAAATTGGATTGGTAAGTAATACCACTCCCAGGCCCCCTAATATAAGACCCGATCCCAGAAAAACTAAAAGAAAATCGTGTATTGGTCCAGGCAAATCCATTATATGTAAAATAAGAGATAAATAAATCGAAATGCTTTTCATGATCTTATTGACCCGACCAGGAATTTTTTTTTTATGATACGTTCCTAATTGAATAAAATCCTAATCTATTAGGTGTGAATTGATCTAAGTACAATTATTGTTTCGTTTTTAATTCTTTTTTTTTGTTCGGTTCGAAAGGGTATTTTGTTTTTTGAAACTATATATTTCGAAATAATTACGAATATATTAATAGATTTTCAAGAAAAATGAATTCGAAATTCTTATCAACCAGTTAATTTGTAATTGAATTTTTATTTATTGACCAAACAAAGAGTAAAGGCCTCATTCTTTTAAGTCAAACCAAATATTCTTTTAACTTAAACCAAAACGGAACCTTAAAAGAATTGGAAATTTCTCTTTAATAGAATAGGAGGTTTACTTACTCAGTTTTTCTTTGAGGCGAATTCAAAATTGTTCGAATTGTATAATCGTCAATTACTGACATTGGTAAACGGCCCAAAGCAATTTGATTATAATTCAATTCGTGACGGTCGTAAGTAGAAAGTTCATATTCTTCAGTCATTGATAAACAATTTGTTGGACAATACTCAACGCAGTTACCACAAAATATACAAATTCCGAAATCAATACTGTAATTAAGCAATCGTTTTTTTCTAATATCCGTTTCAAATTTCCAATCAACAACAGGCAGATCTATAGGGCATACACGAACACATACTTCACAAGCAATGCATTTATCAAATTCAAAATGGATTCGCCCACGGAAACGCTCTGATGCGATTAATTTTTCATAAGGGTATTGAATAGTTACAGGTAAACGATTTGCGTGGGATAAGGTAATCATGAAACCTTGACCAATGTACCTTGCTGCTCGGACTGTTTGGTGGCCATAATTCATGAACCCAGTTACCATAGGGAACATATCGTGAATATCTATGAATAATTTTATGTTTGTTTCTTTCTCTTGTTTGAACCAAGTCATGAATCTCGTATTCTTTTTTTCTTTACAGTGAAAGAAGTTGGAAAGAAGTTGTTAATAATAGATTACCGAGAGAAATGGGTAAAAGAAATTTCCATCCAAGATTTAATAATTGGTCCATTCTTAACCTAGGTAAAGTCCATCTTGTTGCGATAGAAATAAACAAAAACAAATAAGTTTTAGCTAATGTAATAAAGATACCAATTGTCGTTCCAAAGATTCCATTCATTTTATTTATTTCAAATAGCTCAGGGACGAATACGTACGGAATGGAAATATTCCAACCCCCCAAGTAAAGAACTGTTACAAATAAGGAAGAAAGTAATAGATTTAGATAGGAAGCAACATAAAATAAACCAAATTTGATACCCGAATATTCGGTTTGATACCCTGCTACTAATTCTTCCTCGGCTTCTGGTAAATCAAAAGGTAATCTCTCACATTCTGCTAGAGAAGAAATTAGAAAAACGATAAACCCTATTGGCTGACGCCACAAATTCCATCCCCAAACCCCATATTTTGATTGCGCCTCAACTATATCAACTGTACTTGAGCTGTTAGATAATTATAGTCGATGATAACATCACTGTTCCCATCGCTAGTCCAAAACCGTACATGAGGTTTTCAACTCATACGGCTCCTCGTGGGTCACAAATAAATTTAAGGACCGAATCAGTATTATTTCTCTTCGTATGGTTGTAGAATAGATAGAGAAAAAATGGATTGGAAGGTCCAAAATTATACCAATGGAATTCTGTCTGCTATATTATGAAGAATAAAAAAAGTGCTTCTGAATTGATCTCGCCCGTTACTAATTTCAATTTTTATTTGTTGAGTAATAACTTAAGCCTTCAATAAAATACTTCTTGTAGAAATATCAATAGATATTTCAACCCATTGTTTTCGATTACGAAAAAAATTAAATATTACATTAGCTCATAAATCATGACACAGATTATATCTCTCTATATATATGAAAGAAAGAATAAAAAAAAAAAAAATATTTATTTTTTATTCTTTCTTTTTCGTTCCTATTCTTCTTTCTGATCTGAGAAAATTACGAATGGGGGCTTAAACTAAAAAATAGTAAAGGATTATTTCGTTCCTGATAGTCATTACTTTAATCGGTGGATAGGAGCATACTCTGGACCGGAATCGTGGGTAGTACTGCCTACTCATTTCTACTAATTTAAAGCCCCAATTAGTATTCTTTTTATGTTATCCAGAAATATCCTTTTTATATAATTTACATAATCTCCATTACTAATCCTTTGTGTATTTTGGTGTTCCTAACCATCCACTCATTTTTTTGTTCAATCCCCCGTTTGGTTTGGCAATACATGTATGGGAATCTATACAAAGGATAGCCAAAACTCTATACGGTTGATCTTTTGAGCCCGCTTCAAGCTAGATTGACTAATCAACCCGTCTTGGGGTAAAGACTTCTTCCACTTATGTTTTCTTCCACTTAACTCTTGTACATAGGAAATGAGATTAAATTTTTTTTTGTTTAATTTACTGCGAATTTATAAGCTGCTTTCTTTCACTCATATATAACTATCTAATTTAGTTTATCAACCTGAAGGATAATAAAATAACGAAGATATCTATTCAATCCATTCAGCTTATTTTATAGAACGAAAGGAATAGGGAAAAGAAAAGTTTATATTTCAACGAATCGCACGTAGAGATATTGATAAAACACATAGAGTTAATGGTATTTCATAACTAATCGATTGAGCAGCAGCTCGCAGACCACCTAAAAAGGAATATTTATTATTTGATCCGTATCCTGACATAAGAAGTCCAACAGGAGCAATACTTGAAATGGCAATCCATAAAAAAATACCGATATTGAGATCGGCTAAAATAAGGCGAGAGCTAAAAGGAATTACTGAAAAACTTAGTAAAATGGATATGACTGCTATAGACGGTCCAATACGGAATAAACGAGTATTTCCTCTAGATGGAAGAATATTCTCTTTGAAAAGCAGTTTTGTTCCATCTGCTAGAGCTTGAAGAATTCCCAAAGGGCCGGCGTATTCAGGCCCAATACGTTGTTGTATTCCTGCAGATATTTCTCTTTCTAACCATACAATTACTAGTACACCTATTGTGATTCCCAATACAAGAGTCAAAATAGGGACAAACATCCATATGATCCCATAGACCTCTTTTAAGGATTCCAATCTGTAAAAGGAATTGATATCTTCTACTTCTGTTGTATAAATTATCATTTCAACGATCAACTTCTCCCATAATGATATCTATGCTACCTAGTATCGTCATAATATCAGCCAATTTCATTCTTTTAACTAACTGAGGAAGAATTTGCAAATTGATAAAACCCGGCGGGCGAATTTTCCATCTCCAAGGAAAACCACTTTGATCTCCTATCAGAAAAATTCCTAATTCTCCCTTTGGGGCTTCCATTCTCGCATAAAGTTCTTGTCTCGGTAATTCAAATGTAGGAGAAGGTTTTTTACTAATGAATCGATATTCAAAATCATTCCATTCTGGATCCCTTTCTCGATCAAAACATCGGATTTCTAAATTCTCATAGGGACCCCCCGGAATTCCTTCCAGGGCCTGTTGAATTATTTTTATGGATTCCGTCATTTCACTGATTCGGACTAAATAACGAGCTAATGAATCTCCTTCTTTTTGCCACTGGATTTCCCAATCAAATTCGTCGTAACACTCATAATGATCAACTTTACGAAGATCCCATTTGATTCCAGAGGCTCGTAGCATTGGGCCGGATAGACCCCAATTTATTGCTTCTTCTCCACCAATAACCCCTACCCCTTCAACTCGTTCTAAAAAAATAGGATTTCGCGTAATAAGTTTTTGATATTCAACAATTCCTGTTAAAAAATAATCACAGAAATCCAAACATTTATCTATCCAGCCATAGGGTAGATCGGCCGCTACTCCTCCGATACGAAAATAATTATGCATCATTCTCATACCGGTGGCAGCTTCGAATAGATCATATACTAATTCTCTTTCTCTGAAAATATAGAAAAAGGGGGTCTGTGCACCAATATCGGCCATAAAAGGTCCAAGCCATAATAGATGAGAAGCTATACGACTCAACTCCAACATAATTACTCTGATATAGCTGGCTCTTTTAGGGACTTGAATATTGCCCAATTGTTCTGGTCCATTTACGGTTATTGCTTCCGTGAACATAGTGGCTAAATAATCCCAACGTGTTACATAAGGCAAATATTGTATAATTGTTCGGTTTTCCGCAATTTTTTCCATTCCTCTGTGTAAATAACCTAATATTGGTTCACAGTCAACAACATCTTCACCATCTAGAGTAACGATGAGACGAAGAACACCGTGCATTGATGGGTGGTGAGGTCCCATATTGACTATCATAAGGTCTTTTTCTGTAGCTGATAGATTCATAAGTTTTTCCTCGATTCATTCTTACATGAATTGTTGAAAACGAAAAGAAGTACATCAAAATGAAAAATATAATAAATCGACTAATTCAATCAAATTAACGATTTTTTGATTCCCGAATATCCAACTCACTAATTAATTCTTTATAACGTATGTTATTTTTCTTTGATAAATAAGACAGAAGCCGTTGACGTTTTCCTAGAATTTTACGTAGACCTCTCTGAGATAAATAGTCTTTTTTGTGCAATTCCAAATGTGAAGTAAGTCTTCGTATCTTATTGGTGAAACTGACTATTTGAAATTCAACGGACCCCTTGTTTTCTTCTTTTTTTTCTTGAAAAATAACTGAGATGAATGAATTTTTTACCATAAAACAAAAATTTCTCTCCCCCTTTTTTTGAATGTGAATTTTACTGATCAGTAATAATAATAATACCATTCATTTTAATATGCACAATGATTTTAAGTTCGTTATGAACTTTATAATTTTTTCAAATAAAATTAATCAATCCGGTTTTCAATCATAATATATGGAAAAATGTACCATTGACGAATTTTCAAACGCGGATACATATGTATCCTTACCATACTGAAACGACTGCCATTATTACTATTAAACCAATAGCGATTCATACAAGCTAAATCTTCTAATCGATAATTGGGCCAAAGAAAGAACTTTAATTTAATTAGTTTCTTTTTATCACTATCAAGATGTTTGTTTTTATTCAAAACTTGACCACAGTTTTTTACATTATTTAAAAATACTGGATTTCTATGCATACCATTTTTATCCCTTGAATTGAAAGAAATTCGAATTCGCAATTCTCTCCGGTGGTTAGGGGATAAAATATTTTCAGGAATAAACAAATCATAATGATTTTTGTCTTTATTTTCAGTCATTTTTTGATGTCTTGCAATGGATTCATCAAAATTATTTTTTTCAATATAGTTTTTTTTTTTGCGTCTTTTTTTTTTTTTGCGTCTTTGATTAATTTCATGTTTATTTTTATGAACCAATGAAATACTTATAGTTTGATATAGAATAAATTGTCCATCAATTTCTACATACCGGCGAATTGGTTCGATAATCAATACTCCTTTTTTGAGTAGGTATTGATAAGTTAAAAGTAACTTATCCGCCGAATCCATCAAAATATCCAGATTCGTTCCTCCTCTTCTAACAGAGTATAGAAAAGTTTCATTCATATTTATCAGGCCAAGAATGAAAGAATATGCTTTGATATTTTTGATTATTTTTTCATCGAAAGAATCAGCATCCCATCCGAATTGAAAATACAAATACTTTTGTAGGAATAAACGAGCTTCTCTCTTGCTCTCGTCTTCCTTTCTATGTTTTTTTGATTTACCAGAATCTTCTTCAACATCTTTTTCTTGATTGTCTGATTTACCTTTTTCTTGATCTGATTTACCTTTTTCTTGATTGGATGATTTACCTTTTTCTTGATTGGATGATTTACCTTTTTCTTGATTGTATGATTTACCTTTTTCTTGATTGGATGATTTACCATAATCTTCTTCAACATCTTTTTCTTGATTGTATGATTTACCTTTTTCTTGATTGGATGATTTACCATAATCTTCTTCAACATCTTTTTCTTGATTGTATGATTTACCTTTTTCTTCATTGTATGATTTACCATAATCTTCTTCAACATCTTTTTCTTGATTGTATGATTTACCTTTTTCTTCATTGTATGATTTACCATAATCTTCTTCAACATCTTTTTCTTGATTGTATGATTTACCTTTTTCTTGATTGGATGATTTACCTTTTTCTTGATTGGATGATTTACCATAATCTTCTTCAACATCTTTTTCTTGATTGTATGATTTACCTTTTTCTTGATTGGATGATTTACCTTTTTCTTGATTGGATGATTTACCATAATCTTCTTCAACATCTTTTTCTTGATTTGAGAGAACGGATCTAAATTTTCTTTTTTTTTTTGCATCTGATACAAGATCCTCTTTTTTTCCATTAAAATTAAAATTGAAAAGAAGTAGTTTTATTGGTATGATCCATGGTTCAACCTTATATGCATTATATAGTAGCACAAATTCTGGGAAGAACCAAAGTTCCAGATTCGATATTTGATAATTATTAAAATTATTAATCACAGTCTTAATATTTTTCTTACTCTTGGTACTGGTTTTCTTACTCTTGGTACTGGTCTTCTTACTCTTGGTACTGGTATCGACCCAGGACTCAATATCGGTCTTATTTCTAAGACAAAAATTAAGAATTCTCCAATTAAAAAATTTTCTATGCGAAAATTTCCCCGTTTTCCCCGTTTTCCCCGTTAGATAATTATGGATAGGAATATCCCCCAATATATCAAAAAATTTTCGTTTATCCATGTTGTAATTATAAGGAATCTCTTCCCTCTTATTTACTTGTAATGGTGATCCATAAGTATATGAGTCCCTCATATCTTGATATATAATAAATATATATGATAATAAATTATATCTATAGTGTTTTTTAAAATTATCTTTTTTATATTTTTGTTCTTGATTCCGTTTTTGTTCTTGATTCAGTTTATATTCTTGATTCAGTAATGAATTCGCTTGAAAATCATTTTTTTTTTCGTAATGTATTAATCTTTCTTTTTCATCTGAATCCCATTTTGTTAAATCTTTATTTTGAGCCATATAGTGTTGATTGACTCTATTTCGCCATTGTTCTGGTACTAATCTAAGCCATATACTCTGAACTAAATCGTATTGATAATCGTATTGATAATGACTCCTTAACCAGTTTTTCCATTCCTTTATTCCAGAGATTTTTTGTCTTAACCCATAATGATGTTTTAATTGGGAATGAGATATTCCTTGTTCTTCAAAATAATCTTTTATTTCATTTTTAAGAAAAAGAGATGTTCCGTGATATTGAAGGATAGGTTTGAATTTAATAACTTGGGTTTGTGATAATTTGTAAAATACATATGCTTGTGAGAGGGAGGATAAGTCACAAAAAGCTTTTGCATTTTGATTTCTAATATTCGAAAGTGAGTTTTTTATATTTTTTATAGTTGAAATAAAATGAATTGTATTTTTATTTGGTTTATTAATTCTTTCTTGATTTGCTTCATTATTGTAAATGAATTTATCAATCATTTTTTTTGTTGATTCAAGAAAAAGTTGTGGATTGGGTCTTGGAATATTAATGATATATTTAATGATATATAGAAAAATATCTATGTATATCTTTTGAATAAAAAGTTTTATAAATAAATAGAATTTACGGATTAATCGAATATTTCTTCTTTTTAATATTTTCCAAAATTTTTTTGATGATTCTAATTTCTTGTCTTTTATAATTTTTTCTATTTGATTTTTGATTGTGTTTGTTCTCTCAGTCAGATCTTTTATCTTTTTTTCTGTTAATGAATAATTTGTCCGCTCCATAGATTGAATTTGAAGGGATGATTCGTCAATCATCTTATTACTGATTATCGAATCTTTTTTAGTTTCGCCCAAATCTTTTTTAGTTTCGCCCAATTCTTCTCTCAACTCCAAAACTGGATTTCTTTTTGAAAGTTTTTTTATTATTCCCTTTACAAATGGAATTTTTGTTTCTCCTGAGACTTTTCGAAACAATTTTTTTCCTTTTTTAAAAATTTTCCATTTTTCACTCTTTTTTTTCTAGTTCGTTAAAAATAGGCTGAAAAAACGAAGGCCGTCTTCGAGGAGGACCGCAAGGTAAGTCACTTTCCAGTCCACAAGCTGTTAAAAAGCAAAAATCATTCTTTTTAACTTTCTTTTTTTTCATTGGATCTTTATGCTTTTTTTTCATTGGATCTTTATGCTTTTTTTTCATTGGATCTTTATGAGAGGGTTTCAGTTTAGATCCGCGCCAAGGTTTCAGGCGAAAAGGATATAGGATCTTGATCTGGATACCTTCTGATAACCAATTTTTTGGAAAGTCTTTTGTGGAGAATTGAAGACCATTATAAGTGCATTTAACATGTATTTCTCGCTTCCAACCCTTGAAATCCGTGGACCACTCAGGAATTTGAAATAATAATATACGGACAATGTTTTTAGCTATTATCAATGAAGGTAATAGAATATATTTTCTAAAAATCGATTGGGCTATTAACATGATGCCCCTTGGTCCTTGACCAAAAAAGACGATATCCCAAAATTCTGCTGCGTCCAGCAGGAAGTCATCTGCCTCTGACTCTTGTCTTCTTTTTTCTTTCTCTTTTTTGTCTCCTTTTTGTATCTCTTCTATGCTTTCTCTTCTTTTTTCTTCCTCTTTGTCTCTTTCTTGTATCTTTTCTATGCTTTCTCTTATCTCTTCGTCTTCTTCTCTTATGTCCTCCTCATTTTCTGTATAATCAGAAATTTGTGATTCTTTGTTTTTCCATATCCAATTTCGAGATATTAGTTTTATCAGCCAAGAAATATCAGAATACAAAGATCTGAACACTCTGAAGAAGAGGCTGTCTACTCTGTCAAAAAAAAGTGGGGAATGCACATTTGATTGAAACAGTTCCCCATTAATTATTTTACGTCTTTGGGCACGCACGGCACCTTTTATTATGTCTCGACGAAAATTCGGTTCTGGCGAATATTCCATCAAAGATAGGTCGTTTTCTATATCGTTTGGTAGAAAAAAATCATCCTTTAACTCCTCCTTAGAAAAAACTATTGCGTACCGGAAGATTCTTGAACGAATTGCATAATCTGTTATCATGTGTTCCTCGCCTCCTCTATGGTGTTGTTCGAAAATGTCGAGTAGTTTGTATGACCATCGAGGAACTTCTTTACTTATTTCTTTTATTCCATTACTTATTTCTTTTATTCCATTAGATTTTTTTATAATTGTTTGATTGTCGGGATTAGTTATAACTATATTGCATAAAAATTTCAAAATTTTGACTCGATCCTCGGAATCGATATTTCCCTGTTCATCTTCTGTTTCTGTCAATAAAGAAAGTTCTTTTTCTGTTGATAATGATTTGAGTGTATCTATTGTCTGTTCATCTTCTGTTTCTGTCAATAAAGAAAGTTCTTTTTCTGTTGATAATGATTTGAGTGTATCTATTGTCTGTTCATCTTCTGTTTCTGTCAATAAAGAAAGTTCTTTTTCTGTTGATAATGATTTGAGTGTATCTATTGTCTGTTCATCTTCTGTTTCTGTCAATAAAGAAAGTTCTTTTTCTGTTGTGATAATGATTTGAGTGTATCTATTGTCTGTTCATCTTCTGTTTCTGTCAATAAAGAAAGTTCTTTTTCTGTTGATAATGATTTGAGTGTATCTATTGTCTGTTCATCTTCTGTTTCTGTCAATAAAGAAAGTTCTTTTTCTGTTGATAATGATTTGAGTGTATCTATTGTCTGTTCAAATTCGTAATAATCAGTAGCAAGAAGTATAACAGAATCTTATTTATCCAAAACGGATCCGTGTTTGTTTTTTTCACTTAAAGGTGAAAACAATTTTTTTGATTCTTGCCGCGGTAGGGTCCCTGCAAGAAAGGATCATATATTTTAGGCAAGTATTTTATTTTAGTTTCATTATTAGTTTCATTATTAGTTTCAGTTATTAGTTTCATTATTTCTTTTAGTTTCATTATTTCTTTTAGTTTCATTATTTCTTTTAGTTTCATTATTAGTTTCATTATTAGTTTCATTATTAGTTTCATTATTTCTTTTAATTTCATTATTTCTTTTAGTTTCATTATTAGTTTCATTATTAGTTTCATTATTAGTTTCATTATTAGTTCATTATTCAGTTTCAGTAGTAGTTTCTTCATTATTAGTTTCATTATTAGTTTCATTATTAGTTTCATTATTAGTTTCTTCATTAGTTTCATAATTAGAAAATCGAGTCCTTTTTTCAAGTATGCCCAGATCAAAAGATTCCTTATATAAATATTCCTTATCTAAATATTCGACTCTCTTTATAAACTCCTTACTTAAATTTATTCTTTTTAGTTCATTGATAAAACTCCAATCAGTATACGATTCGTCAGAAAACAATTCTTCTGTGTGAAAAATCTATTTGTTTTGTACCATTTCCCAAAAGCTGCTAAACTAGGTGGATATGTAAAAGAGATTTTTTCTTTTCCATCACTTCGACATGTATAAAAAAAATATTGTGACATTTCATTTTTTAGAGCATTGTCAAACCGATTATTTTTTATATATCGCCAAGGTCGATTCCGTTGTTTATAATCAAAAATAAGCGTCACAAGAGGTTTTTCAAACCATAATAATTTTTTATATTCTTTTTTTTCTGATATTATTTCTAGACTTCGAATTTTCCTGATTCCCATCCAGATAAGAAGTTTCATAAACTGGGCTATTTTTATAGTCGGTCTCTTTCGAAAAAGGGTAATAAGAAAGATTTTCTTTGGTGGATACCTGTTCCTCCCCCCCTTTGGAAATAGTTTCTATTTCTATGTTTGTTTCTTCCTCCCCTTTCCTCCAATTCCTTCAATTCCTCCAATTCCTGCCCATTTTCTTCGGCTTTGATGAATTCCTGTCAGTTTCTTAGTCAGCATGTGTGACGGTTTTCTACCTATAGAGTAAAGACAGGTAATAAAAAAGAGAAGAGTAAAGATTCGAGGAATAGACTTTGTAAGTTCGAATATAAGATGGCCTCATTAGATCGAATAACTATATAATACCTAAGAAAAGTCCTTTTTTGTATCCAGGCTAATACCACTCCAACCCATTTCATTAATAAAATT